>NC_080432.1:47182262-47483435 GCF_028018845.1 Melospiza georgiana | reverse complement strand
TTTTAACAAAAATTCTAGCCCTGCTTTATGTGACTCCACGAGAGTGAGGATGAGGATGGTGCTGTCAGCGCTGTGCTCCATCATTCCCCAGCAGGCACAGCAGCTCTCCCCTCAGGGGCTGCTGTCTGTCTGAGGGGCTTAGGGCAGGAGGGCCCTGCTGGGCACGCTGCCCAGACCAGCAGTGCTCTCTGCATGGGAAACACAGACCTAAAGGTACTTACAGCATAGAAGGGTCACTTTTACAGATGGGACAACATGTAGACTTGCACTCTGCATGTGCACGAAGTTTCTTAATATGCTGTCTTAAAGATGTCACATTAAAGCTGGGATGTGGTAATTAATCAATTAAACTTGTTCATTGATTTTTTTTTTTAAATTCACCAGCTCTGGGGTGTTGTCACTGCGTGTAACACAGAGCTACCTGTTACACATTTATAAAGATGTAAACATGTACACATAGCATGCAAATAGCTCCATATGCTGGGTAGTCACAGCTTTGTTCCCATTCCTATATGTGTCCGGACCTTCGGTCTTGAGGTACCTGAGGTTTTGGCATGGCTGGGCCTGTGTATACTCAGTGCATTTCTGAACGGAAAACAAGAAATCAGAAGTCATTACAAGCATAATTCCTGTCTGTGCTCTGGAGGAGGCTGGGAAGAAAGGAAAAAGCTTAGGCTGTCGTTTTATGTTTCCACAAAGATAAAGCATAGTTTCAAAACTAGACAAGGATTTCTTATCACTTAAAAATACATTTCTGGACACAATGCCAATAAAAATAATGAGAAAAAACAACACAACTTCCTAAGCAAACAGAAGATAATATGAAGTTTCTGACATTTCTGGCAGAATTTTCTAGTGTTGTAAGCCATGACAGAATTGAGCTGAACTTTGTGATACAGATCTAATCTGGTCCTCAGAGTGAGGTTCCAACATGCCAGCACTAAAACAGAGATACAAATTTGTGTCAGGAAGGACAGGCAAATATCTGCACACACCAAAAGAAATGCCACTTCTGCAGATCTACTCCCTGCAAAAAGGGCTATGTTTATATTTATGAAAATGTTTTGCCTCCTGAGACCTATTTGGTCCCTTCTTGATTGCACTATTACATTTATTTAAATATTGTTTAATTTCACATCTCGTCATCCAAACATAACAAAGCCTACAAGGGAGTTTAAGATGATATAGAGCAAGCTAAAATGATCTTCAATTTTTAATCCCTCTCTTTCCATACTAAACAAAAAGGATGAAAATGTCTTCAGCAAGTGAAACATTGCTGTGGCATGATAAATTTCCAGATGGTGCTAGGAATAACTAAATGAGTTCATATCTCTGATGTAACTCCCATGAAATTAATGGCACTATACCAGGAATTAATTTGCCCTAGATCAGTGCAAGTCAAACACAGACAACTGTAGTAACATCAGTTTTCTGCATTCTATTCATAAAATATATAAAACACAGAAATTTCTTAATTTACACAAATTCTTTTTGTAAGTCATTTCATTAGCATATAATAAATTTCATTTATGCATTTTATATAATTTAACAGCAGCATACAATTATATAAAATAATTTCCCTGGAACATAGCATGTTATCTTACTTATTATCATCTGAACCAAGCTATGTAGTATTTCCACTTATAAGATGGAAAACTAGCCACTGTGGATGTTAAGGATCTGTGGCAGTCCTTTAGTGACTGATCACTACAGAGAAATAGCATTAGAAGTAGAAAAATAATTTAGAGCGTAGTTAAAATGTCTAATGTTAGAGCTATAGAATGGTTTGGGTTGGAAGGGACTTAAAGATTATCCAGTTCCATAGGCAGGGACACTTTTGACTAGATCATATTGCTCAAAACCCCACCCAACCTGGCATTTAACACTTCCAGGGGTGGAGCATCCACAGCTTCTCTGGGCAGCCTGTTCCAGTGCCTCACTACCCTCACAGTAAAGGATTTCTTTCTTATTTCTAATCTAAGCCTACTCACTGCCGGTTTAGGGCCATTTCTCCTTGTCCTGTCTCTACATGGCCTCATAAAATATTCCTCTCCAGCTCTTCTGTAACGCCCTTTCAGGTACCAAAAGGCTTCCATTAGGTCATATTATCTTCCCTGAATTTCTTATCAATGACAAAGCTTCCAAAATAAACCGTAAAATAAGAGATAATGGAAGTGAAACATAAACTGGAAGTTATGACCACAAAACAAATTAGGCCCAAGTTGCAAGAAGAAACAGAAACAGCATGGAAATTGCACCCTATAAATGCTAGCAAAGACAATATCTTTGGTATAGTAATTGGGAAAGGAGAAGTCACTGTCCTAGGTAATGCTTCTAAAACTGTTTTTCTTGACAATTCCATGCAGGGTATCTTATTGCTCTGAGCAGCTAACAATACTGGAGAAGGCTTAAGCCTATGTTTGGTATGACAACATGTTTTATTTTCCCACCCCTAGAAAACCTCACTAGGCAGAACTTAGAGGAGATTTAGGAAACAAGAAGTAAGCAGATGGGGTTGAAAAACCACCTCTGCAGTCTCCAGAAAAACCCAGCAGATGTGCAGCGTGAGCATCATTAATTATGTTTTTAGCAAAGTTCAGTCCCTGTCTAACCCTGTTTTCATATGAATCATTTAAAATTTCATACCTTTGTTTAAACATTTTTGAAACTAATGGCTGGAGTTTTTGCAAGGAGCTATTTAGGAAGGGCAAGAGAGACTTCCCTTGTAAGATTCAAGATTTTGAATCTGCTTGCTGGCTGATGCTCCCTCCACAAGCACAATGAAGGATATGGCATTTCTGTGGTAAAGATAATACAGGCTGTGTTCATCAGACATACCAGCTACCTGAAAGCTGGGCTCCAGTCTCAGCCCAGTGTCAGCAGGATGACCATAAAGACTCAATAAGGAGAAGGTGAGGCTTCCATTACAGTTACTTGAAAGAAATATGTGTTTTTAGAAGCAATTCATTTCAACCTGTCTAAGGTACATGCGTTATTCTCTAAAGTTTCTCCTCTATCTCAACTTTTCTCAGTTGTACAGGAAGTCTAAATGACTTTCTTACACCAGACACTTATTTCAGAGTCTAAATTGGGCAAGATGAATTGGACCTTTATCTAGTACAATCGTACTAGTTGGTGGGAAGTTTTCAGTGAAGGAAAATATTTGCACATAATTATTCTCTTCTCACAGTGAATGTAGTTTTTAATAGGATAATAATTGGGCAATACAACCTTGAAGTATCTCCAGTTTTCAGACCTAAAAAATTTTGGTTTTTTAAGCCCTCTTTCATCTGAGATTTCACAATAGAGATGTTATTGCTTGTCCTCACAGGGTACCTAGAGGAAAGATTCGCAGTGTGCCTGGCTCAATTCACATGTGTTAATGAATTCCCTATTCTCAAGACTTTGAATGAAAATTACAGTAACAAGCAACACGTGAAGGTAAACACCAGTCAGAAAAAAGGCAAGGAATACAAAATACCTGGGAAATTCTATTTGTTATTATAACACCTTCGCCATTATTTGATCTAGAGAAGCACCATGCACTGTTTTTTTGAGTCAGTCCAGAAGGTGCCCCCAGATGTAGACACTGAGAGAAAACACCAGGGAACTCAAAGGAAAGCTACTGTTGCAGCTGGTTTATCCACAGGGCAAATTTGGAGGGTTTATTCATTCTGGCAATAGCTCAGTGCAGTTAAGAGAACAAAAGAACCAGATCTGTTCCTTATCCTTCTGAATAACAACATTTCCTGTAGGACAGAAAACAAACCACCTCACACACATATTATGATCCTGTTTTCCATTTTCATTCAGTTTGTCATGTTTTGGGGGTCTTTTTCATTTTCAGGTTGACCTAAGTCTTGAAGATACAATATTAAAATACTGTGAGATAGATTGGCATGGATGGATGGATGGATGGATGGATGGATGGATGGATGGATGGATGGATGGATGGATGGACGAACATAGATGCACACAATCTATCTGGAAAGAAAGAAATCTGGGACATATTGTCAATATCTGTTTTAGAGTAGGTTGCAGGCATTTTTGTGCAGTTCTGAGTTCTTAACTCAAACTTGACCTCTAAATCTTTCTAAGTATGGCCAGTACCAAGATTTAGAAAGCTGGCAGTCAAACACTGTCTGTTATAATACATGTTTTTCAGTCATAACTGAAGGCATTTTTTACTATGCTTAAATATATACTCTCAGGATTGCAAGTGAGGCACTTATTAAAATTAATGGACTTGATATTTGTACACTGGAAAAAATAATTGCTTACTTCATGAAGTGCTACAAATGATGAGTGACCTGAATATTATGTTAGTGAACATTCATAACACAGTGGATAATTTTGCAATTACAGATTCCTATGACATTATTAAAGCTAGGTCACCTGTTGCACTAATCTCTTCTCTTATGTCTCCTGGCATAATTACAATAGTTACTAAGTACAGTGCTTTTTAAAGAGATGCACTGGCTGACATTAAATATTTCAACCTTACTTATAATGAGATCATAATTTACAAACTGCCTTTAGTACTACAGAAAGAGTTGATCAACAATGAATCACAGAACTGAAGACATAAGTTACAACTTCAATTTTTTTTCAAGCATTCTTTGTATCTTGTGAAGGTTAACAAAATACTCATTTGAAAACAAAACAATCTGTTTTGCAAGGTTGATGCAATTATACACATGCAAAAATAGTTGATGCAATTATACACATGCAAAAATATGAGGGAAGAGCAATGGATCATCTCATTCTTCCTTGTATATGAGACAAATTGCTCCTGTGTGAGCACATTTCTTTGCAAGAAGAAATACTGTTGTGGGTAAAAGAGTCAGCAAACATAATGTGCTGTGTTTGGAAGTTCAAATATAAGGTATAGCAAAAAGGCCCCTGCAAGACATTTTTAAGATAAAATGAATACACAAGAAGAAAGGTTCAATCAGATATCAAAATTAGATAAAACAACAGAAAAATAGAGACTGAAGAATCATATATCCTTTGCAATAACATGAAGTGGATGCAGGGTTTCTTTATAGATATATGAGTTGTGGTGTGTGAAGTAGAAATTCTAGGCAGAAGGAGACACCAATGAATTAAAAACCTGCAAAGAAATAAGAGAGGAAAACATTGCTGTTAAAGTTAATAAAAACTCATGCAGGCTAATGATTCACTCCAGATGTATTGGATGGAACTGGGAGACTGCTCTGTATCACCGCAAAATGACTGTTAATGTTAATAAGCACATAATTTGAAGCAATCTATGTTTCTCAAGTTTTATGAACTCTAAGCTAGCAAGATCTCTTTGGAGGAAAAGATCAATGAGTTTGTCTATTGAGGTTATAGCAGGAATTAAATAAAATTGCATAGATTCATTCAAGTGGGAAGAACAAGGGTAAATTATTGTAAGGGTTGCAAGCCTTGGATGTTAAGTACTCCTAGATATAAATTAAAGGTTTCCAAGAACTAAGAACTTTTTCAAGGATTTTTAAAGATTTTCAACATCATAAAGTTAAGCTTGAGGCTTTGCAGGATAGACTATGAAAACCCATATTGATGTAGCTTTTGGCAACCCTTGCTGGATGAACAGAAAACTCACAATTGTTATTTGCATATTTTTCACACGTATTCTGGTCAAAGATTCCTAAAGCAGCCTTCACTTGTCAAACAAATGTGTGGACTTACTTCCTACAGATGCAGATTTCTACTGTAATAAGCAGAGTTGAACTCTTCTGTGGCATTATATCCCCTCTCTCATAGTACATGCTGACCAATTTCCATGGTGTCCTCACTTAAAATGTATATGAAGAGCTATAGAGGTATATGCTGCTTTGTGAGGGGAAATTCATTGAAGTCACATAGGGAAAAAGTGATATTATGGACTATAAAACAAACCCTGACAATCTGTCCAAAGCAGGGAAGCAATGATTTCAGTCAAAGCTAGAAAATTACAATAACATAAAACTGCTGTTACCCCAAAAGGGCCAGCTCCTCTGAGGCAAGAAAACAAGAATGTTTATTAAGAAATGCATTTCCCTGATGAGACCAGATACAGAAATTAAACCAACATTTTGTACAGCATGTAAAGAGAAAATGTAGAACATTAATGTAGAACACAGCCTTTGTCCTTTCTTTCTTTAAAAACAAAAGAAAACCAAAAACATTTTTAAAAATCCTAAATTCAGTCTCACAGAAAACCACAGGCACTGTTGCAAAAATCTGTGAAATTCGCCATCAGCCTTTTAAAAGACACTAACATGATGTACAATACCAAAATGCATTAGATGTAACTATTTTCCCCTATTTTCTCCTATGTTTACAGAGTGGAGAAGCATTTGAATTGATTCTCTTCTTAAAACCTCAGGAGATAGAAAAGCTTTTAAGGAGGCTTTTTGCACACTTTCTAATATTTGTTTTCATGTCTCCCTGTGCACCAGCTACTGTATATCTGCATTATCTTTTTAGCAGGTTTTTTTACCTGACAGCCAACTCAAGACGACTTAGATAATAAGGTTAAGAAAAATGGTTACAAGGATCTAACTTGCTCCCCTATCTCTCTTCATATATGCCCAATGTCTTTTCATGTGCATTTGATATTGAGACAAATACAAATTTTGTGTGCATCCTAAGACCTTTCTTAATCCTTCTATATGGCAAGCCCTTCAAAGAAAGAAGGCCTAACAATCCCTAGAGTTATTTGTTTTAATCCTTGGCATCCTATTCCAGGAAACTTTAATACCAGCAGATTTCCTGCAGCCCACAATGATCAGTGATTCTTCAATTTAGGGACTGCTGTTTTGGTTTTCGGGTTTTTTTGTTTGTTTGTTTTTTTGGGGTTTTTTTTGTCTTGTACTTTTATTACAGATAGCTTTGGCAGCTATATTTAAGTGTTTCTATTATTTGTCTTAGCACACGGAACATAAGAGATCAAGATAATTTCCACCACTTTCTGTTTACTCACTGCCTATATCCAGGCATCTAGCCAAAGTCACATGTACTGTCAGAATTGAAGACTCACACCAAATTGCTTCTGAACTATGAATTCATCAAGAAAATTGATGCTGTTTTCATAGCATTGAGCTTCCAATGGTGTAGGTTTCTTTCCCTGCTTAAAGCAGCACTTTCCAAAGAAGTAATTTTCATAAATTATTAGGGGAATATTTTGGAATACTTTTAAACATCTTCAATGGATTTGATATGGCCTGCCAAGGGGACAGTGTAATAATACACATCCATATTGATTACTACTCTACAATCCTGACTGTGTTTTCCTGGTCTTCAGAGTAAAGAGACATTTTCACTGTTTTAGTCAGGTAAAGAGACAAAGGATGTTCAGAAAAGTAGTCCAAATTAATAGCTTATTCCTGGCATGAAACCATACATTCATTCATCACAAGGCCAGAAGAGATTCCAGTGATCTTGCTGTACTGTACAGCAGTACAATTCAGGACTTGCTGAATTAGTTACTGTTTGAGGCAGAACACATGATGTAAAAAAGTACTGAACCTATATTCACACACTTTTGGTAAATATATCTGTTTTAACCTGGATGGGACCAGGAGTCAGGATAAAAGAAAAAAATAATCTTATTTAGGTTTAACTATTGCAACAGAGTTTTGGGTTCATTTTAGAAGTATGGAGGTTTTTCACATATTTGCGGTCTTTAGACAACATTCCTGCATTTCAGGGCCAGAACTCAATGAAAAAAAACCAAAACAATGTTTTCCTCGAAAAATGTATTTTCCTGGTATTTTTAGGGTCTTTATCACCTCCTGAAACTCCTGAAGAACTTCTGGTCTCAACTGACTTCTAAGTAACTAAGTATGAAAGACTTCAAGACCAGCATGAGAAAAAAAAATCCTACATTTAAATTCCCTTGGTGTTATGAGAGGATTAAAGTGTGACAGAAGACTTGATCTGCATACCATATGACAATGCTTCCCTCCAGAAAATGTCCATAACTAATGCTCTCAGCCTACAGGGTTCAATCTGGGGTAGGAAGAGCCCTTCCTGTGTGATGACATTTCATGCCCCATCAGAGCAATGCTGGAGGCACAGTGAGAAGTTTGATTCATGCAGACTAAGGCATGCTTCAATTCTTGCTGGTGGCAACCAGGAATCAAAGCTTTGTCACCTCTCTTATCCCATTTCTCACCACATAGCTGCTCTTTTCTGGGTGGCTTAGATTCAAGCAGTTTGGATAGGAACTGGGTTTGGGGCCAAGACAAATTATCAGAAGGCAGAACATGTGTACTCTCTGTTACTGGGGTGGAGGAATTAGCTGTGTCAGTAAGTCAATATTTAGACACTCATTTAACGCAATGACTGTTGATGGACCTAAAAGGTTCGACATCTAAATTTTAATTTTGAGTGATGGGTTTTGGTAAATTAACATAAAATTAAGGATTTGTAGTCCTGGTGTAGTTAAAGGAAAGTCTTAACATTAATGATGTCTGGTGAATTCTCCAAGCAATTGATATGAATTACCCTCTGACCTTGGAGGAACCACAACTTGGCTCCTCACATAGTAACAAGCTTCAACATTTTGTATTAATATATTTTTTAGAAATGTAATCCATACTTGCTTCTGCTAACCCTGTTCAACCTAATGTATTGAAGCAGGTTTTAAAATGCCATTAATGTAATACTGAGTTCTTGAAGACATTAGTATGTACTGACAGCACATACTGTCAGCAGGATTTTGCAATTGATATTTTAATAGAGACAGGTTATCATGCAAGAAAATTCCACCCTTTTCTGAACTCAGCTCAGGTAAGCATGCAAAGGTAAGCTAAGTCAGAAGAGGAATATTCTTCTTCTAGGAACATGGTTTTACATGAACAATTTATTACGTTTTTGTTCCTAATTCAGGATTCAACCTGACAGCGTTTTCAGAGTTGGCTCAGTCCTTCAATTTACTCAGACCTTACAAAGATGCTTTGGCATCGAAATACAGCTTAGCCTTGAGTAAAACAATGATATTGGCTTCTAATAGTCTTCAAAATAAAGGCATACAAAACATTTGAGGAAGTGGGAGTTCTAGCTCTAGGGTGCTCAGGACCTTGGTCGGCATAAAACCAGACAGCTACAGGAAAGAGAAGTAAAAAAATTGAATCCTTCGTCCCTTAAGGGCTGACAGTTCCTCTCTCTCCCATCCTGAAGTACATCTTCTCACTGAGCAAGCCCATCCTAAAATATTCTTTCCATGTTTCAAAATAAGACAATTTTCCACACTGGTATTTGTTTCTGTGTCGCTTAGCAATTAGTAAGACACAAAGGCCAAATGATCTTTCAGATAAGCAATCAGCAATTTAACTTTCTGGCAAAATTTGTTTATTCAGTTGGCAGTTTAGGCTAGACATCTTCTGCCAACTGGAATGAAGGCACAGCTTTCAGGATTTTCTGATGCATAAGCAAAGTTTCTGGCAGACTAGAGCAAACTTTTTACTATTTCTTTATATATCCTATAACTAATTCAACAAAAATTGTTATCAAATGAAAAGCTCTGAAAGCCACTTACCATATCAGCCTTTGGGCACTGTATAATGGTTTTCCATTATGGGCTGAAATTAAGCATTTATAAAAAAGCAGTAATTTCACAGTTAGTCACCCAGAAGTTTGGCCATGTTAAAACGGCATTTTAGAAAATTACAGGTAATATTATTCCTGAATGCAAATTGCTGTAACTTCTGTTTGCCTCATGGGATAGGAAAGCTCAAAGAATTTTGCAGGAGGAAATAGCCACTAAGAGCCATCATGATTAGTCTGAATGTCAGAAACTGAGTTGTGAAATGAAATAAAAGTACAAGTAATTCAACACAAGAATATATGCACTCATAAATAAGAAATAAATGGCTGTTGTGACATTCCAGTATGACCCTATGGTTTCTGGAATGAGAAGACGAAATACATGGTTTTATACAGTACTCAAAACCTATCCAAACAGCACTGAAGCCTCAAGAGTCTTCTGAAAGTCATGCCCCAGAAATGAATCCACATTAAATAATGCAGCACTCACATACTCCTTTCTATTTTTTCCATTTATCCATGATGGCTTAACTTTAATACACTCTCTTATTGAAAAGAATTTGATTTGATTCACTTTTGCACCTGAAGTGACCAAGGAATAAGAAAGAGCCAGTGACTTGGAAAGAGCTGCACAATTAAGTAGACAAGGTGCTTGTTCTATGTCCTCTTCTCTGAACAACGATACTCATAGCAGTAATGCTCTTCCTACAGTAGAACTCTAGCCACCCAGCCAATAAATCAACATCAGCAACAATAAAACTACATTACTCACATTTTTAGAATAAACATCCAGTGCCCATGACCTCAAGAGCTTCATTCCTGAAAGGAAAATATTAAATGTGAGCCTTCAGGCCTGCCATCAGCTGAGTGAAGAAGGTGAGCAGGTACTGCAATAATGAACACTGGCACAGAATCATAAGATGCTCCCTTTGATGATTAATTCACAATATCAACCTTCTCTCAGCCATCTATTAGCAAAACATTTTGCATGAACTGACTTTCAAGTACATATTTACAACACAGTGAAGTCGATCTGAAGACAAACCTGAAATCCTTCCCAAACTGTGGCCATAGTTTTGTTGCATTTATCAAACAAACAACAAAAACAATTCAAAAGGAATTAAATGTAATTTTTAATTTTATACTGAAGTATACAAGCATTTAGAGAAATTATCTATCTTTCTAAAATACTAATGGAAGCCTTAAGCAGCGTACTGAAAACAGAATAAAAGTATTGGTTAAGCTGAAATAGTGTTACCCTCCATGACTATAAACATGATCACAGTTTAATATGTAATAATAATTTGATTTTATTTATGAGTTGCTATATTTTGAAAAATAGTTTTGAAATACTGCTAATTTTAAACATCTTCAGACACTTTTTCATTTAGATTTAGAAGTTTATAAAGACTTAGATCTTATACAGCACATTACCTGACAGGAAAATAAATTTGTTTTCAGCTTTTATTTCTGACAACCTTATACCCTTCCACATTTTCAAAGTACTTTGTATTTTTTAAGCTCAAGATTCATTTCTTGCCAGTAGAGAGCATTTCAATTAGCATCTTTAACTAATTGTTTAGTATTGGCCTGTCCACTACCAATACTCTGAAATGGCCATTCTGGCTCTGAAACAGACAGAAAATTCTGGAATTTTCTGGCTCACCATTCAGCTGACAAAACACAGCCATATTACAATGCAGAGCCTTGCTGATAAAGCAGTACAAACCTTTAAAATACCAACATTTAGAGGCTTGTATGTTGCCAGCTATACACAATAAGCATTAAGGAGTTGTGTGTCCTCTTACAGCCACAGTGCTCATCTGTAGAGGAAATAGAAAATCCACACAGACTTTTAAGTGAGATTTTCTGACTGCAAGGGAGTAGATGAAAAATTAATTTGGAATATTTCTCCCTCTTTCTTCTTTCCTTTGAACAAAACTCGATGCCCTTCTATATAATTTTGAAAAATAAAATATTCACTTTTTTAATGAACTGGAGAGGTGTATTCAAAAGTAAAACATCAGTAGGTGAGAAACTTTAAATATTTTTCTCTTCTGCAATGACATGTAAAAATGCAGCATTTCAGCTTTGTTAGTGCACTTTTTAAAGATACTTTGAGAAATCCATAGTACACGGTATATCTTTTAATACAAATGCCTTTTTATCAGATGGTACTACATTTTTAGATTTCATAGTAGTAATTAATGAGAACCTTATAAAAACAGATAAAAAACAGATGAGCAAAACATCACAGCATGCAAAACATCAAGTTAAATAAGGAAAAATGAAGAGCTGACAAGGAATGAAGGAAAAACACTGATCAGCAAAGACAGACCTAAGATTGCACAGACAATAGTATGAAAGGGTACAAAATTTAGACTGACATGCACATTACAAATTAGACTTAAAAATATAAATAAAAAACTCGTCAGCCATACAGAAAAGAAGAAGGGAGGGGAAGAGGAAGAAAAGGCTTGGCAGCTGTGGAGCAAAGATACGGAGAGACCCAAATCAATATAACACAGAAAGACTGCCTAGCAGTAACAACAAAATAAAATGAGATTTCTGCATCCAAGATGGAAGGAAAACTCAGAGGCTAAAGCTTTCATATGGAGAAGGTTCATCATTATGAGGGTTCTGAAAAGGATAACAAATGAAACCATATGTTGCCTAATTTGACTTGATGTATACAAAAAGCTGGCATCAGTAGTAGAGAGCCATCATATAGAAACCCCTACAGTTACAGAGGATAGTTAAAAGATGCACAAGGAGAGATTTGTTATGCTTACTTCAGTGGTGCAGAAAGGAAGCCATACAGATTTCAGAGGAAAGATTAACTTTGAAAAGAAAAGGCAGAAAATCAAAATGCAGAAGGCAGAGTATTACGTAGATTTACCAACTAGATCTGGTAAGACTATCCTGACACTTTCACTTAATAAAATAACTGCTTTCCTACACAAGGGGAAAGAAGCTTGTCAGTCTGTTTGGATTACAGCAAAGTACAGCACCACATGGGAAATTATCACTTATATGGAAGAAAATGTAGCTCTTGTACAAAAACTGTAATGCTGTTAGAAAGAACATATTAAGAAAAAAAAAACCAACAAAGAACAAAAACCAGACAACCAGACTATGTGCTCATTCTAGATGTATTTTAATGCAGCAGAGTTTCTTGATTGTTTGTCCTGGTTTGATCTTATTTAATATTTTTCTTAGTCATTTCAATGTAAAGGCAGGGAATGTGCTAATACAGTTTCTAGTCACACAAAATTTGGACGCATAAAAGGATCTGTATATAATTCAGTAAGCTAAGAATATTAAGAAATTATCTGAAATAATGGCAATAAGTGAATAAAAGGGGTCAGATGAAGACACCTAACACTAAGAGGAAGGATATTCTTTTAGGAACAATAAAAAGACATTGTTATTAATTGGTCAGCAATGGCTATCTGAAACCCATGTGAATTCTGCATCTCCCAAATCGATTCAGTTATGGGAAACATTATTCCTAACTGACATCTATTAAAAACAAAAATTCTTCTGAGATCTCCTACAGTCAAGATGGCACATTCTCCTTGGATAATGTACTACAGAACCTTTTTTTTTTACTGTCAAATCTCTGCTTAATATGTGTACTTCTTCTTCCATCTTTCAAGTCCTAAGAAAAATGCTGAATATTATCTGACACAGACAGACTATCTGAAGTCCTCCTCCAATCTGAAGTCATACCTGTGTGCAGAAAATATAGATTTGGGCTGAAAAGGACAAAAAGTACATGGAGAGTCTATCACATGGAGGGGGGAAAAAAGGTGCAAAAAGAGATTTACACTGAAGCATACTTCATATATAACAAAAAAAAAAAAAAAAAAAAGCGGGGGGGAGGGGAGGAGGGAGAGGAATAAACCAGCTATGAATCTAAGTAAGGTTGGTAGAAAAAGAAGATTTTTACCCATAAGAGGTACTTGCTGCAAATAGCAGCATCAGAGACCCAAAAAATCCTGGTTTTAAGTTGTTTTTAAGACCATTAATAATGGTTTGTAAAGGAACTTATATGAATGTGTTACCTGAAATAACTGAAGCAAAACTCACGGAAAAGAAGGGGACACTTCCAGACCTCTGTTCCTGGAAAGGGGTCTTTGGCAACTCACAGAAAATATCTTTAGGATCTGATTCAGGTGCAGCAGAGAAAATGTGACAAGAGTATACCCAAAGCACAAAGTGGTTTGGCTGCAAGGTTCTAACAAGTCTCTACATAACCTGTGCAAATTGCAAATTTGAGACTTACGTGATTCAGCTGAAGTCCACACTCTCTTACGCAACAAAGCTCTTTGCCTCTCTAGCTTCCAAGTTCTTCTCCAAAGGCTTGGTGAACTAGAGCAACTCAAGGCAAAATGCACAGGAGGGTATTTTAACATGAGCAAAATAATGTAGTTTTCTTAGTTTTGCTCTTGCACACAGGTTGAAAATTTCCCCTGAAGTCTCTCAAGAAAATTCTAGCTTGTGACAGACACAGAAAGTTATAGCATAAGGGATATGAGCCAAAAGACTACACAGACAACTAAAAAGAGGCTTTTCTATGAATTGTGTAGTCAGCTGGGGGGTATGTGCTGGGGAAGGACAATAGCAGGTATCACTGTCATCTTTCCTGTGATGCCAAAAGTACAGGCCTTAGGACAAAAGTCTTACAGTGTTAACAGATGGTAAAAAAAAAAAAGTGAATTAAGTGAAATGGCTGCAACTAATGCGTTTTTGAGTAGACACAGGAGATACCAGATAATGTTCAATGTATTGCATTTAAAGTAAAAATAAGGAGTCCAAATGGGCATTTAGTTCCTTGATAATTAGCAAGCCAGCAGGTATCAAACCAGACATGGTGCAGATAAGCCCTTCCTGATCACATCTGACCCTGTGGGAATTTTTAAGCTCTGAATGCAAAACTCCATACAGAAGTGTTAAAGACTTTGCTGCTGTTTCTTTGGGAAGATAAGATTCCAAAGAACAGGCTAGCACTGATGTGGAGATATGCATACAGGAATCCGACCCATAAGCAGTTGCTTTTTGGGGATGTTGCCAATTCATCCCTGGGCAATTTTACGTTAAGCACTCTTTTGTTGCGGCTGTGGAAGAAAATTAGTTGTTCAGTTATTCACAGTGGTAACACAATGCTCTTGTCACGGCTCTCATCAGCTTGGCTGCAGCTCTCCAGATTAGCTCAGTGGTATTAGCTTAGTCTCCATCCTACCAGGGTCAGAACCTATCAACTTCAGATTCTTCGTGCTCAGTCTGTCACATAAGAGCTGAAGGGTGCACATGAATAAAGTAAGGGCTTTACCTCTGACTTTCAAAGTGAAAAGCTCTCAGCTAATGACGTTTCTCAGTAGTGTTAAGAGGCTAAGAGTGCTCCACATCGTTTTGAGACAAGTGATGATTTGTTGGCTAGCCCTTCTATTGGAGTAGTGCTTTAGATTATTCAAGGCTTTAAAGTGATTAAGATCTATTTTTGTCATACAGAGAAACTTATTGGTAATCATATGGTCAGATTGTATATTCAGACATGGAATTTTCATTTCTTCTCATTGAGTTTCAATGCAGAATCTTCTGTAGTCTGATCTGCATATGTTAAATAGTGTAATTATAAACCGACCCTTTATCCAGGGAGTTCAAATGCAAATATTGGCTCTTTCCTCAGTGCAGGAATTGGTTTGTGCAAGTGAATTGCAGTTTAACTGAAGCTACTATGCCCTATTTTACTTAAATTAATGTAATTATTACCTGGCTAATTATCTTGTTGAATTACTTGTTCTGTGAGTCATTAACTGGGAAATTTCTTTCTGGATATAGAAGAATATCTGAACATCCACCTATTTGTATCACAAAATACTGATTAGGAATAAATTGTGTTACCCAGTGAGGTAGACATTTCTTTTAGAAATGTCTTTTATAAGAAAACTCTTGAGTCAGTAGAAATGAGTCTATTGTAAGGACTGTGAATTACTTCTCACCCTTGGAAAAGGCAGTCAGTTTTATAGTAGGAGCAGAAGACAGATACAAGGGAGCCTTCACAGCTGGTATCTGGTGCTGTCCCCTTTCCATAAACCTGTCTTGTGCTGTCTAGCACAGCCCTCTGTTTTACGGCCTCTAATGGTGTTACATATTCAAGCAAGGAAGCAGTGGAGGAAGAATATTTTCACAATTACAAAACACATTCCCAAACACTGATATAAAGTCTATTCCCAGCACGAAATTACACAAATAAGTCAATAAACTTTAAATCATCTTGTGCAGAAGCGACATGAGAAGAAAGTCCAGAGCATCCTTGTTGCAGTAAAGAAGCAGAATTGCAGTGGCTGTTTTATAAGGGTTGTAGCTAATTGAGGAGATGATATATATAAAAACACATACAGTTACTTTTGTTTCCCAAAGTTTCTTTTGCCATTCCTATTATGTTTTGCTATAAATTAAATAGTTGCTGCTGCAAAGTCTCAGTATAAATACAGGTGGAGGCAAGCCTGATAAATGCTCAACAATCTGTGCAGAGCTAAAGGAAACCTTATATTTTTCACTGCGTGTAAACAAAATCCTTTTCATGTAAGAGCATTTTTTATTTCTTTGTAATCAAGCATTCTGATTTTATAACCTTACAGACTCCTATGCATTGAGCAGCTCCTATTAATTTGGAGTTCAATACTAATCCTCAAATGAATATCCAAGAAAGAGACTGTATTTTTAACAGGAATTCTTAGGTCCCAAAATACCTCTAAATGATGTAAAGCTTCCTGGAATCCTATCTTTTTTCCCATTTGCATTTATGTCTTCTAGACCTTGCTAAAGCTTCCCAGTAAGTTAGATTTAGAGTTCAAAGACATTATCTACAAACTATTGTTCAAAGAAGTTTAAGAAAGAGGGAACACATTTCAGGTAGGGAAAAAATGACATTCACAGGATGACACATGGACAAAATATGAATAAAATAAAAAAATTTGAGAAGGTAATCCTATTAATGTCTCTACCATTGAAATCACTGCTTAGGAAGCTGGCAGAACAGGTTATTTCTTTACTGGAACAGTGTAGGAACAATCACAGACTATGAAAAACATCCTGAAGCCGAGTCTATGGCTTAATGTCTGAGATCTGTAATATTCTCAACATGAGGTAACTACATTTTTTTTTGTCCGTGCAGAACTAAATTGAAAAGCTATTGTTGGCAAGTCAATAAGGAATCAATAATTCAATCAATATTTTTTCAAGATGGTCATTGAACAAGTGCCAGTGATTATTCTTTATTCTTGCATTTCTTCATATTCTTCTGGCATTTGCATCCATTTGTAAATCAAGCAGAAGTCCACAAGATTAGTAAAAATTATCAAAACCTTTCTTTTTCCAAGTCTTGACTCAAAGGATTGCTTGACTATTCAACCCAGACCCAGCCATGTTCATGACTACTTGCTAAATTATCATTAACCAGATTATCTTGTTAAAGCAAAATATCTCTGTGTAGCTGTGAGGTACCAAAGTAAGCAAAGAAACAATTACAAATGGGATCTCCAAGAGCTGCACACAGAATATTGACCAAGTTACGTTTGAACACCCACTGACCAAATTAAATGCAATAATCTGGAGAAGAGATATTCACAACTATAATTCAACTGGAAGGTCACAGTCTTCCTTTGAAAGCATGTTGTTACCATTAATAAAGTTTTCAATATCTTCATCTGTCCACTTTAGCAAATAAAAAACAGTGATTCAAGGGGATGAGATGCCATAAGACCACACACTTAAAGTTTTGTGGTTAAGGCATGTGACTAGAACTCAAAATCCCTGAAATTTCTCCAGCCATAGCCTGACTTTGAGACTGATGTAAAAGACCTGGTCTCAAAGCCTGAGATTTTCCTCAATGGAATGGTATTTCTCCACTCAGCTGATGTGTTGTGCATCTTACCTTCGATGATACTGTCAAATCCCAATATCCAAAAATCATTACCTATTTCTAACTCTTCCACTCACCAAGCGATGAGAACTGGGGGAGTCTTTTTCTTTGCCATTATGTTTTGAATTTAGACTGTCATATTTACCAGGTCATCTCTGAAACAGGGAGAATTAAGTCATATTTTTCAATGGCAGCTTTTTCTCAGATTCCTGGGGATCTGAAAAAATACAGCAAGCTTCTCACAAATTCACATATCCCCAAAACCTCCCAAGCAATGATTAACTTTCTGTTACCAGATAGATCAATAAGTAGCAAGCTGTGTTTGTATACTCAACCAGCACAGTTTGTGTTGGTGCACAATATCTAATGCATTCGTCCTGCCAGGAAAGCAGCTGGGCCCTGAGTTTTTCTCTTTGTCTACATTCCTTCTTAACCACTGGCATCCTTAAAGTAGAAAGAGTCTCCCTTGGAAGCACAGGCAGATTACGCCTCTGAAGCTTCCATTATTCCATCCACACATCTACAAAATCTGATTTTCCACACAAATCTCAATGTATTACTGCATAGAAAAATTTATCATTTTATTAGGAAATACCTCAAGAGTCTGCTAGCCACAGATTCAAGGTAAATCTCCAAGTTAATGTTCTTATTTGAAGATAGACTCAGCTTCATTAAAAGATTGTATTACCACTCATTTGAGAATATTACCAGGAGCAGTAAAGACAGTCATATGTTAAAAAGCACTTAAAGTACTTATATTAAAGTAGCTGACAGACCAATCCTTCATATATGGAAACATCCCACAACTTCAGAATCAACATGCTGGTTTATGGCTTAAGTTAGCTTCATATTGAAAGCAGAAACACTGCAAGGAAAAGGCAGTTAGATTCTCTCCAAAATGTCAGTGCAGACATTGATGCTGTTACCAGGAACAAGTAGACTATATCAGACAGAGCTGTCCACTGCCAGGTATTTGCATCTATCTTTACAAACACTACACAGCTATTTCAGAAGCTATTACTCTGATATTCATTTTAGTCCATTTATGCCTCTGGATCCTTCTAGAAATCAGGCATATTTGACATATTCCCAAATATAATAGCATGTGCATTTTGCTTAGAATATGTTTAAGATCCTTAGAGAAGAAAAAAAATTCATCTCCATTCCTGGACTTCCTTCCTTTCCTTTCCACTTTTCATGGTATTTGAAAACAAAAGGTTTCATTCACAGACCACAGTAAAAACTCAAGTAATTTTAAACCAGCCAATTTATCCAGTTTGCAATTTTTTTCTTGCTTTAATTTTGTCCTGCAGGTGCTCAGTTCATTATTCCATGATCATTTGCATTTGTATGAGCAGAATATTTTAGAGTCTTTTCTTTTACATCTTGTGATCTTTCTTGCAGGCTTCTGGTCTTCTTTCATCTCCTGTCACTCTCTTATCCAAAGTGCTAATCTCAGCTGTAACTGTCTCAAACCTTTCCTTTTGCCCAGAAAGACCACTGAAGTCTGTAATTTATCACTTCCCTATTGTAACTGCAAGAACGGCTCCAAGCAGAACAAGCCTTATCTCACTGATAGCTACTTTGTCACCTTGTGGCTGCAAAGCATTCAGGAATGGCATTTGGTACATTAGCTGCAGATGGCACCAAGGGGATTCCGAAGAAACACATTTTTCTGGTTTCTTTACCATTATTCCTTGATACTAAAATGCCCAAACAACTTTGCAGTGATTGCACTACATTTTTAAAATATGGAGCCATCTTCTGTGTCAGGTTTCAAATGTTCTTGGGCAGATTTTTATGGGTTTGGAGCTAATCCAAAACCAGCTTCTCCGATGAACGTGTCTTGCCCCATTAAGCCTCAGTATTAACACCACTCCCCCTTCACAACTATTGTTTGTCCTATACGTGGCTGTGGGAAAGTTAGACTTCTCACTAATACCACCAGAGTTTGAGGCTTCTAGGTAGCTATTTTACTGCAATCCATGTCTAATCACAGTATACCCAAGAAGCTTAGTGCTGTGTTGTAGCAGACTACAAATTAGCTTGCTTTTCCATTAAAATACTCCTAGTTTATTCTTTTCTGTGTGGTTATAAAATTGACTGGCTGAACACTTGGGCACTTGTGTGTTTTGTTTGTCTAAATGATTGATATTTAAATGGCCTAATTGCATTCATTCCACCTTTTTATGGTTGAGCAAATGTTTATTGCATATTTTTTAAGATGCAAAGAGAGCAAATTCATTTGGAACTCAGGGAAGAATTTTATTAATATGTGCCACAGTGGTTTGAATTTCATAATGGATCTTATTTCTTGAATATATATTGTGGCAACATAAGGTTTTAAGATCTTCATAGCCCTGCAAAAGTGCCAAAAGTCCAGCTGGTTTAGCTAGAGAACTCTGTAGCTAGCATTGAGGCTATAAGGGTAAACCCTGTGCTGCTGCTGAAGAAGTATAGAGGCATAGGCAGGACATAGGGATTATAATATTTAAAGGAATAACCAAAAAGAGGAGGGGGAGGGAGAGAGAGAGGGGGGCTTAGTGCTCTTCAGAAAACCATTAACAGCCTACAGGCAATGTTAGAATCAAACTGGTTTTCTCCAGTGACTCAACAAGATGCAGGCATTTAAAAATCCTTTCTCCATGACTGCAAAGAGGAATTGGAGGGACTTTGACTTGATAACTCTAAGTAGAAAAGTACCAATCAATACATATGAATGTACATATGAATACTACTCCTGATGAATTTAATCCTCATGTTACTGTGAAGAGTAGATCATGAGAAGATCATGAGAATCCTCACGACCTACTGTGAAGAGATCCTAACTTTCTACAAATATATGATTTGTAAGAAATGACTGAAAAATCTGAAAATAATATTTCTGTTCTGTCCAGCAATTAGTCCTTGACCAGGCCCTGTTTAATATTTGTGATATATAGCTCCTTATGTCATAAGGTTTTTCTTAGAATTTTAAATTAGCATTTTTCCTTTCCAAGTGAATATTCAGCACATTGTTAACAGGAAAATCATGATTAATAATAGCATTTCATTTCAGCCTCGCAATTCCTCACAATAGAGGTCCTAAAAATGTTTATGTTCACTTCCATATATCTCTTGCAAAATGCTCAACAGGTTTGTTCTTACATAGAAAAAAAAACCAGTTCTGAATTAGATTTAGCTTCAGATTCAAAACATCAGAGTAACATGTAAAGAGTTAGTAGATACCTTTTCAGACTAAAACGATCTGAATTACCCACCTATGGAATCCTTTTCCTCCTATGGTTGAAGATGTTTAGTATCATAGATGTTAAATATCACAGAATTACACTATCAGGGACTACATCTGGTCCCACCTCCCTGCTGTAACAGAGTCATTCCAGAGCACATGGCTTGGGAAAGTGTCCTGACACTTCTTGAGTATCTCCAGTGAGGGCTCTGCAATCTCTCTGAACAAACTGGTCACCTGCACAGGAAAAAAGTTCTTCCTAATAAGTTCTTCCTGAATCCTTGCTAAAATAGCTTTCTTTTCTCTCTTCTGTGACAGCAATAATACAGAAAATACAAAGAAACAAACCCAGGGAGTGGTTTACAGCTGTTGAAGATTCGTCTAACTTGATTTAAAATAACAACTTTATTCTGCAAACAAGAATCAGACTGAAGTTCTTCTACTGCATTTAATATTTCACAAAGGTCTGTCCTTCCTCTAGGCTGTGTGATCCATTGGTTTATGTGGTGACCAAACAAACACCTAGTTACTGCTACTATGTTGAGGTTAATGTCCTCTCATGTTTTCCTTCTTTCTTCTCCACTGCTATATCTTTATCAATTTCTTTTCAACATGAGCTTATTAATTATTTTCACCTGTACAAATAAAAGGGGAGGAGAGTAGCATTGACTATTTGGTGCTTAAAATATCTCAAAATTAGTAGGATGAGATGGAAGAAAGACATTTTTTTCAGCTTAGCTTGCAGACCTTGCCTGTTCAAGCTGCATGTCATAGCAAATGATAGAGATAAGGGGAAAAAACTAAAGCAAAAGGCAAAATTACAATAGTGGTAATGAGGAGGCAAACTGTGCATGCAGTTGAGAAAACTGATTTCAGGAAAGCTGAAGAACAATTTGCAGGTGAAGCAATTTCTTTGCACTTCACAATCAGTTACAGGCCTGCCTTGTAATCTAAGTCAGTGTCATCCTTGACAGCTAAGACCAAAATTATGAAGAAACACTGAATTCTTGTATTACCTTGCCTATGCACATCATGCAGGGGTACCCAGCTCACCTTAGTGTGTGTCTGCATGCTTTCTCCAGTTGCACTGAAACTGGACTTGAACACTTTGTTTTCCTTGCAAGACAAATATATCAGTTCAGTATTATGTACTCCACCATATTTCACAAAGGACTTCTCATTGTACAAACCAAACCCACAAAGTTACTTTGATAAATATCCTTGCCCTTCATTTCACATATAATTGCAAGTTAAAGTCACCAGAATTCCAAATCCACTTTGTGGAATTTAGAATGTGAAAAATACCGTTATACTTCTTTCATGTTAAAGAAATTGCACAGATTGTATTCTAAATAGAGGATCTATTTTTCTCAAAGCTGTTTATGAAATCTCTGACACCCTCTTTTCTGCTTTCTGCTTCTGTCTGGTGTCTCTTCTATGACAGCAAGAATACACACAATAGAAAGAAATAAATCCAGGGAGTGGTTTACAGCTGTTGAAGATTAGTCTAATTTTACTTAAAATAACAACTTTATTCTGCAAACGAGAATCAGACTGAAGTTCTTCTACTGCACTTCTTCTACTGCACTCTGATCTGATCTTTTCATCTCCTGTGTGTACCTTCTCTCCCTATTTTGCTGGGTCCATACACATTTGAAATCCATATTGCTTTTTTTAGTAGCCATTTCACATGTATTCATTTTGATATCAGATGAATAGTCTGTTTCCCTATTAACTTTTTTAATTTTCCTTTTTTCCTTGTCTTTTGTTTTGTGTCTTTTTTCACACATCCCCTATATAAGCAAGATGGGGTAGCATTGTTTTCAGTAGTTATATTAGCACCAAATTGCTTAAAATACCTATTTGTGGACTATTATTCTTAAAATCCAGTATAAAATACAATGTTTAGGACGAGCAACAATACAGGGACCAAAGAAAGGCAGTGATGCAAAACAGAACAAATATGTAAGGGAATTAAAATTAAGACAGGATTTTTAGCAGATGACATGTCTGCAGTCCAAGACAGTGTTTGACTTCTAAATTCCTGGATACAGAGTGTGTTCCCCAGTCTGAAGGCTCCTGGATTATCACTTCACCAAGTGAATGTGATGCAGCAGAAGTGAAGTGATTCATGTCTCACTCATCTTGCAATCAGCCACTCTCTCTCTGTGGAGGTGAGCCTCAGCAATACTAGTATCAGTGACCCAAAGGCCATGCACTTTGGGGGGACCAGAAGGTCCATGCCATGCTGTGCACCTTGTAATCCTGGGAAATCTGCATAAATATTCAATCAAAAGATGCAGGTGAAATTATCTTAATTAGAAATTGGTGCCCTAAAATATGAACCATTATTAGATCATATTTGCTCTAACACTGAATTGAAGGCAAGAAATATATATAAGAAATATATATTATATTCTGAAAGAAAAAAGATTTTGACCAAAAATAACTTTTTATCAGACTGTAACAAGAAACCATTTGTAGTCAACAGTGAGTCAGGCAGAGGGATTGAGGCAGAAGCATCCATGGCAGTACCTTCCTGTCACAGACATCTTTTATGAAAAATCCTTTCCTTAGGATTTTTTCCTCCTGAGAAGCTGAGAGGACTCAGGAGCAAAATGTAAACAATGGTTATCTGCTGCTGTGGAATGCAACAGGTGCATCTGTGATTGGTCTCATGTGGTTGTTTCTAATTAATGGCCAATCACAGTGAGCTGGCTCGGACTCGCTGTCAGAGACACAAGCCTTTGTTATCCATTCTTTCTTTTGCTATTCTTAGCTATCCTTCTGATGAAATCCTTTCTTCTATTCTTTTAGGATAGTTTTAATATAATATGTATCATAAAATAATAAATCAAGCCTTCTGAAACACGGAGTCAGATCCTCATCTCTTCCCTCATCCTTGGACCCCTGTGAGCACTGTCACATCTTCCAGTTCAGTCGCAAGCTGCTGCTGTGCTGTCACTATTTGCTTCTGGTCTTCCTCCAGCTGGTCTGGTCCCTGGACACCTTTCTACCTGAGTCCCTGGGGACAGGCACATTTCCCAACAAAAACTCAGGCCTCACAGTTCTGTTCCTAGGACATAAGGAAAAGGCACACAGAAATACATTCGTGCCTAACAAGACACAGAAATGAGGATAGTCAGCTCCTGCTGAAGTCAACCTTCCAGCACCCCAAATGCCTTTTAAATCTAGCCTGAATCAACATTGCTCCATTCCAGTTTGCACCAGAAAGCTGAGCTATTACTCTCTAGCTCCCTTTGCGACAATGGGTAAAAGGTTCTATATCAATTTCTCTGGGAGTGTGTTTAAGGCTTTCAGAAGCCTGCAGAAAGTTCTTCAGCAGTTTGGACCTAAATTTAACTTATCATTTAAATAAAAATCCTGTAAATATTGTTCCCTTCTTTTTTTTCTTTTTCCTCATATGAAGCCAGATAACTTCAAGACTGTATGAGTAGAAGCTAATGAACTGAGTTCATTTCTTTTTTTCCATTTTCCTTTAAGTGGAACACAACTTTCAGCTAAGTGACAAATAAACTTGAATGAATTATTGTTTTGCAGTCAGGCCTGGTTTGCCTGGTATGCTTGACTTTCAGTTGCTTCCAATAGCTTGAAAAAACTGTCAATATTAAGCAGCATTGTTGCACAAACAGAAACCCTTCCCTTGCTTCATGCACCAGACATTTACATGTGGTCAAATTAATGCACAAGCAAATGGACTGATACAAGCACTGGAGTAGATTTAGCTGATCTTGCAGCTCTCTTTGTTTTGGATATCAGATTAGGAATTCAATCCAAGCACTGACACACGACAGAGAAGTTTGTCTCACATTCCCAAATCCACTCCTTTTTATCATGTGCACATTGTCCAGGAGCATTCGTGGGTACCTATCCAGTGAACTACCACACTGTACAGAACAATTACCTGGGTTTGTTTCAGACTGGGAGTAATGCAGACCCTTCAGCTCAAGTATCCTGAGATAATCAGCCACATTATGAAAAAAGACTCATTAGCCAAAGTGCAACCACCTCACAGAGCTGCCATTACTCCTCTGAGACATAAACTATTTCTAAATCTATGGTGGAACAGAAGGGGTGATAGCCCACAGACCTGTTCAATTACCAAAATATAACACAGCTGGCATGCAGCCTCCATATTTTCCTCCTTTATTAGCATTATGATTGTAGAGCCGAGGTTAAAGATTTTCTATACTTAAAGGTGTCTAAAATCTGATTGGATAAAGCCAGGAGAAACCTGCTGTATCTTTGATGGTAGCCTGGGCTTGAGCCAGAGGTTGGTACCTTCTGAGATCCCTCTCAACCTAAGGTTTTTTATGGTACTATGATTCCTGTCACCTAACCCCACTCCTTTACCACAGCGATTTCCTAATCCTTCACACAAGGAAAATGCAACTGGGGCTCTAAATCATATCAGATGATATGTCATCTAGCTTAAAAAGCCCCCCAAGGATGCAGACCATCCCTAAAAACAAGCTAGGCTAGCATATATTTACAATGATCCAGGAGATATAGGAGGGGCAAAGAGTCAGGACATTGGAAAATCAATTGTGTAGAAAATCTTAAAGCTGATATTTTTGCCCGAGACAAGATATTATCAAACCACAGCTGATGCTCTCCTAGGAGCTATCTTTATGGCTTTAACTCAATCTAAAGTTGAATTGTCAGTAAAGTAGGCACATGGAAAAGTCACAGCTCTTTTTTTTTTTAACTCAAAAAATGCTTTTCAAAAAGTAGTACCAATGGTGCACAAAGCTTTTTCAATCTTTAAACCAAAGATTTTAATGTGGAGTAAAGAGGGCTGCCATATACAAACTGAGATTTCCAGTTACAGGGGAACAAACCATTCCTCTCTTATGCAGTGAGGTCCCACTCATGACTGAGGCTATCAAGTGTCACAGCAACAAGAACAGGTAACACCAAAACTGTGGTAACAACAATAATAATTTTTATGATCTCTGCGTTCTTTTGCAAATATACCCAGAATTTGTTTTAAATTAAAGGCAAACACATAGAGGCCTCTGGTAATACCCTGTACATAACCAGCGCACTTTTCAAACAAAGATAAACACAATTGCATGCACACAGCCTCTCTCATGAGGCAGAGTGGAGGGTGGGAAACTGGAGACCAGGGCCAAGAGACATGATTTTTCATAATGGACCCAGTAATAGAAACACATTTTGGTACCAAAATGGTAATTCAGATCAGAATCACCATTTTTCATTTTCAAATAAGCATCTATTCATTTAAGTCTTTTTTTTTCTCCAGCAGAGATATAAAAGCTTTTCTTTAAAATTAAGGATAAAAAGTTTTCTTTGAGGCTGAGTGGTCTGAAATAAATTTTTAGAAATACTTATATAGCCTTGAGTGAGTTTATAAAGGAATAGCAATTACAGAAAATGCCATCTATGCTTTACTGCCACACAAAATCCTGGCTTCTCAGAGAGATGGACTTTTGATTTCTCTTTTTCTGTCCTCTGCTCTAGCACAGGGCACAGAGGGGCTGGACTGATGCATGCAGGATGATGGAAGGGCATGCACCTCCAGTGGCATCCTCTCAGCTCAAGGACACCAACCTGCCCTTTATAGATGTTGGTGGTACTGTGGGCGCTTTCCAGAGGAGTGACTGTCTCTTAGTACGTGAAAATGCCACTACCATTTCCAGACTTGACACTAATTTAGCTTTCAGCATCCTGAATAGTCTTTTAATAACTGCAGCCTTGCTCACAGACCTTTGGAGGCTCAGCAGAGGGCACAACTGGAGCTACAGCCATTAACAAGGTTAGAGGGAGGGAGTTGGGAGGTAACTTCAGCCATTTCCACTGATCAAGTGGGAAGAGGAAGAATCTTGGACAGCAGCACACAGCAGATCTGAAGGAAGTCAGATGGAAGACAACAGCAATGATATCTACAGGCAATCCTTTACACATCAAAACATGAAGACCCTAAAGCCCATTGCTGCCACAGGAGCTCATTCCAAGTGCCCACATTCCCCTTTCATCCCTGAGTGTGCACCTCCTAGCACTGTCATCTGCACCATCACTCAAGCCATAGACACAAAAGCAGAGGGAACTCAGGGTGTGCCATAACTGAGAAAGCTGGAGATGCCCAAGAGCTGGTGGATAGTGAGGAAGCTCAGAGCCAAGAAAGTTGAAAAGATGAAGACCTTTTCCACTGGCAAACTTTTAAAGGAATTGGAGGTAGGCCTGAAGAATAAAATCCCAAAGGGCACAAAATTAGGACATTTGGGCAGAAAAGCTGACACAGCAAGAGAGGAGGAGAGAAAGCAGCATCATAAGCACCTCTTCCATTGTTGGGATAAGGAGAGAGGGTTAGAAAGAGATGAGGGGCTTAAAATTGAGAGCAGAGGGTGTTTTTCTCTGGACAACACCAAAGGTCTTTCTAGGACCAAACTGGGAGGGTCAATGAGCTCTGGTTCCTTGTGTGACAGTGGTCAGGGATGCTGGAGGTGGTGCTGTTACCAAATTTCTTTAGCCTCTGACAGGTGTGTAATTCCTGATGCCCTCCTAAGATACAAATGCACTAAATTTGTCCTGTTTGCGTACCCACATGTGCTGAGTAAAAATATCTGTCCACACTTTGGGAACAGATATGATTGTGTTCAGTTTTAATAATGAGAAATCAAAACTTCAAAACAGCAAACAGATATTTAGTAATGCAGTCACCTCTGAAAAACAGGAAATATTTTCTTGGATTTTGGTGCTGAAAATATATTAGAATCAGATTTTCCTATTGAAAAGATACATTTCAGTTTTGATGTTAGGGGTCTTTTTTTTTCAACCAGGATTTAGTATTGACAAAGCCTACATGAGGGCTGATATTTTCTCAGGGTCTAAGAATTGGCATTCTAGCTGAAAACTGACTGAGAATTTGGTAATTAACATTTTAATTATTTTGGTAACAAATACATTTAGTAACTGATGAACTAATTGCTGAACTATATATAATACCATAATAAATGAATATTTAAATGCATTACATTTTTAAATTATTGCTTCTTAACTAAAATGTTATTTCCATATGGATCCTTTAAGTTTTGAATATTCAGTGTTTCAGATAGCAAACTTTGCACTGAAAATAGTTAATCTGATTAATTTTAACAGGCTTCCCACATCAGAAAGGGCACACAGCAGTTGAGGTAAAGAGACTCTCTTTTTTTTTTGCATCTCTCACTGTAGGAGTATAGACATTCAGAAGAAAATGGAGCTGAAGATGTTTTACACCTGTCCACACTTACACCTTCAAGTATTCCAGCTCTGTACCTGATATTCCTTATCTCAGAAGTCAACATGGAAAGATTAGCTATTTTTATTGTTTTTTCAACATGCATTGAAATGAAATAAAATTAAATACACTACAGTTTTACACAATCTCTTCTGCAGTATCTTTAACTGTGTTTCCAGGCAAAGGTATTTTAAACCTTATTGGATTTCAGATTTAGCACTTTAGAGACGGTACAAATGTATTTATTGTGAACATTGAACAAATATTTCTACCATATTTTCCTCAGAACAGTATTTTTTTGAGGTTTGTAAGCTTTCTTTTGGAGAATATCATATGCAGAAAGCTCTCACTTAAGTCTACCTGCTTTACCATTTATTCTGCAACAACATCAAACTTTTCATTACCAGAATAAATGAGATATTTTTCTCTTAAATTTTAACTCAGAGACCATGTAGATAGGAATAAAAAACTTACTTTGTCCTGCAGATTCAAGGAGATTTGAAGGAACTATTATCACCGCTGAGCTATTTTCAGTTCAGCGTGAAAACAATGAATATTGAGATCTTGAACATAGTCTTTGTTGTTTAACAAAAAACTAAAGCAAAACAAAAAAAGCCTTTGATAAGAAGAAGTTAAAGAAATAATAGGAGTAGCTGCTTTCCTTTTATCAAAGGAACATTTTTCATCACTTCAAATGACAGCAATTTTTTTTTCTGAGTGTAAATGAGAGGCATTCATTTAAATGCTCACATGTTTTACCCAAATCCTAAGCCTCTTCCACAGAGACTTCCCTGGTGATTCAAAAGCCAGGTTTTATTTTGTAATGAACTGCACCAAAGATTTTTGGCTAATCATGTCAACCCCTGCAGGAAAAACTCAAATTAACCGGAGTCCTAACTTCAAAGGTAAGGTGTACATACTTTCTCTAATCTCTGCACAAAAATGGGAGCATGAAAGTCCTTATTCAATGAGGACCTGATTCCTTTCAAAAAAGACTGAAGCAGATAGGTCCAAATCATCTCCTTATGTAAGATTCTTCTAATTCTAACACAAGACCTGACAGAGAAGATGCTCACAGAGACATAAGTTTTGGGGAGCTGTGTGATACACACCTAATGAAGTAGCTGGTGGAATAAATCTCAGTCTTTATAAGTCAGCAAGATTGAGGTATAAACAAAAGGCAAAGGTAATATCCATTCTCTGAGGATGGATAACAGCTGTGGCTATCCAAAAATACTGATTCAACAAAATTGTCTCCAGAAAAAGAGTCCCTACAAAAGACTCAGATTTTGCAGGACTTGATCAGAGGTTCTGAGGGAAAATAGATAAGCTTTTGTTACATTTTAATATAAATTACTATTGTTTCTTTAATATCACGGTCTCAGAGCTGTAGAGCAATGAAAAAATAATATGAATTTTCAAAAATTAATAATATTTCACAAATCTACAGGGGCCCCATGAGACACTGGAAATGCACCAACTGCAGTAGACAAATTTACTGCTACAATTGCCCTTCTTCCTTTTCTAAGTATAGATAATACAACAAATACTGCAGGAAAGATGTCAGTTCTGTTTAATGTCTTGACCTAAAGGAATTTTCTGACACAATCTTGGTCTTCACAATCTCCATCTACAAGGCAAAGGCCAACATACTCTTAGTGGATCTTTATGGACCACTGACTTGAGAGAAATATGTGAGAGGGAGTGATGAAAGGACTACTCTGAAATATTAATTGTATGGCAAGCACTTTGTATTGGGTTTGCATGGCAAGGTTTTGGTGGCAGAGGGGGCTACAGCAGTGGCTTTTCTGAGAAGCTGCTAGAAATTTCCCCCATGCCCAAAGGATCCAATGCCAGCCGGCTCCAAGATGGACCTGTCCCTGACTAAGTCTTAGCCCATCACCAATGGTGGCAGTTCCTTTGGGATAAGAGATTTAAGAAGGGAAAAAAATGTTTTGTGCAGAAGCAAATTGTGGCCAGAGAAGAGAGGAGAAAATGCCTGAGAGGAACAGCTCTGCAGACACCAAGGTCAGTGCAGAAGGGGGGACAGGTTGTGTGTCTGGCACCACAGCTCATAGTGCAGGCCAAGGTGATGCCGGATGATCCCTTGCAGCCCATGGAGGTGCACAGATGCACCTGCAGCTCATGGAGGACTCCACACGGGAGCAGATGGATCCCCAAGGGAGGCTGTGACCCCATGGGAAGCCCATGCTGGAGCAGACTCCTGGCAGGAGACCTGTGAAGAGAGGAGCCCATTCAGAGCAGGCTTGCTGGCTCCGTGCTGGGGCAGTCTGTTCCTGAAGACCTGCACCTCTGGGAAGGACTCACTTTGGAGAAGTTTCTGGAGAACTGTCTTTCATGTTAGCAACCCCATACAAGGAAGAGTGTGAGGGGTTTTCCCCATGAGGAGGAAGGAGCAGCAGAAACAACTGTGATGAAGTGATTGCAACCCCCACTCCTTGTCACACTGCGCTGCTCAGGGAAAGAAGGTGGGGAATCAGGAAGAGAGATAAACGCAGAAAAGAGGGAGGGGTGGGGGGGAAAGGTGTTTTTAAGATTTTGGTTTACATCTCATTTTCCTACTCTGATTTAATTGTTAATAAATTCACTTATTTTCCCCAAGATGAGGGAAAATGTTTTGCTCATGATGGTATTCGGTGAGTGATTGCTCCCTGCTCTTATCTGGACCCAAGAGCCTTTTGTGATATTTTCTCTCCCTTGTCCACCTGAAAAGAGCAGTGATAAAGCAGCATTAGCGGGCACCAGGCACTGAGCCAGTAGCCAACCACCACACAACTACATGAGCCCACTACCACTGAAATCCTAACTAATCACCGTAAAGATAGTGTCTGGGGATTTATGAGTCCACTATAAATTCTGAATGGAAAAATGTCACAGACATCTTTTGCGAAAATCCTTTTCTTAGGATTTTTCCTGCTGAGAAGCTGAGAAGCTACAGCAACAAAATGTAAACAATGGTTATCTGCTGCTGTGAAATGCAACAGGTGTGCCTCTGATTGGGCCATCTTGAATGTTTACAATTAATGGCCAACCACAGACCAGATCGCTTGGACTCTCTGTCTGAGCCACAGACCTTTGTTATTCATTCCTTTCTATTCTTAGCTAGCCTTCTGAGAGGAAACCTTTTCCTTCTATTCTTTTTAGTATAGTATAATGTAATATATATATCATAAAATAATAAATCAAGCCTTCTGAACATGCAGTCAACATTCTCATCTCTTCCCTCATCCAAGAACCCCTGTGAACACTGTCACAGAAAAAAATGGTGATTCTGTCCTCCTTCTATATTTATATATAATTCCATTTAGATTTATGTAATTTATGGAAGCTGGCAGTCATAACACTTTACTAGTAGCCCCAGAGATCTCCTGCACATTTCAGGAACATGCAGCAATACTCTACAGGTTCCTGTTCTGGCAGAAATTTTCCATGAGGAACAGAATTAAAAGCCAGTAACACACAACTCTCTTCTTTGCTTAATGCATTATAAAGGGCTACATCTTCCACCTTCCTAAGGGTAAATCCAAAACAATTAAAATGGGTAGACTTCTGTGTCTACTGTCTATTCAATACAGCCCATGGAATTTTTATATTGACTTTTGCTCCTGAAAATCTTTGTTATAATCATCTATTAAGTGTCAGACCATTCTTCTCCCAAATACTCCATTAAGCAATATCAACTTGTGAAAACATATGCAGCTTGTATTTTTAAAGTTCAAAGACCATTGTATATGAATGGAATACAACTGTAACTCATGATACATATTGGCACCATACCTATCAGAATGGGTGCACAAGAAAAAAATAACTCTAACAGAAAGCAAGAGGTCCTTATATAGCAAAATCCAATAGCAAAGAGCAATCAGCCTTCTACTAAATGCAAACCCAGAGACAGACGTGGCTACCCTCACCTAGTTAGACTTAGGAGACATATCCAGAATATGAAATACTCAGAGCCAGAACAATCCCACTGGAGAAGAGCCTGGAGGAAAGTTGCTGCATCTTGTTGTTACAGATTCCATTTGATCTATTTTTTCAGTGACTTTGAATTTTCTGCCTGCTTCTGGCTAACTACACATTCATTGAAACAGAGTAAAAAATGTATTATATTATTTGGTAATTCGTAGTATGAATAGTAATTTGCATAATAGGCCCCTAAAATCTTAAATGGCCTTGTAATGGAAATTATATAGATAAAAATATATCTCTAAAACCTATGTAGGGCTATGCTTATTTTTGTATAATACTAGGTTTAGCATAAGTACACACTGCAGCCACAGAGGTGATGGCTGCATAGTAGAATTTTGGGTTCCTGTGGTATTTCAGGCATCTCTGGCTATCTTACCTCAGACCCTGGATTGTGGAAATCCTGAACTACTGAATTTCTAGACTTTTCCCTCAAGGAAGCTTTACTCCAATCAAAGTCAGGTAGATATCAACAGAAAACAGCATTTCAGGTAACTGAAATGTTCCATTTAAAAATTACTTTTTTCAGAATTTCTTTTTTTTTTCCCCCCCTCAAAAATATTTCAGATTGCACGTGTTGCCATGCTGAGTGATGGGAGTTGCACCAGATAAAATTCATTCTGCACTGCCACTTAGCTTGCCTACCTCTGCCAGAGGCATGGCACCTTCCTGCTCAGTGAAGAGAGAGGGTACATCTTGGCACTCCCTCAGTCACTGGGCCAACAGCAGATGAAATACAGCTCTGGACTACTGAAGACAAGAAGAGCAAGAAAACAAAGAAAATCGCATAATTCAGTGGCATTAGAGGCTCCAGATATTTCCACTGGATAGTCTAGTTTTGACCCTCAAATTCCTTTGGTTTTTCTCTATGCCATTAAAAAAATGTGCTTATTCAAAGGTCCATCTTGTACTCCAAAGCTGCTTTAAAGTGAATGGTTTTGCCAACACCTTGTAATGACTGACACAACTAAAGGCCCTGCACTGGGCAAGCTTCTAGAAGTGAAGCAGTCAACTGCCTTTCATATCCAGTGCCACAAAGTGCCACAAAGTTATTTTAAAAACTCAGTAATCCTAAATTCTAGGACAACCCTGGGAATCCAACCTATCATAATTTCATTGCTTAAAACCTCACAAGTAGATAAATCTTGCAGACCACAACAGACATTGTTACTGTTGTGAAATTGCTGCTTGTGTCTTCTTTGCTGTTGAGTCTTCTTTGCTTTCCTACCTTGAACTACTTCAGAATATTTAATGTATCCTTATTTATGCCAGTCATGATGCACTAACTTTTTTTTTGGACAATTTAGGGGATGAGCACTCTGCATTATACACCATGAACACTGTAATCTTTATATTAATTCCACAAGAGATTATGCTGTGTGGATATATATTTATATATACACATATACACACAAAATACCTGCCAGAACAAAAATATTCTGATACCATCATTGTGAGTAAGTCAAGTTAATGCTGGATCTGACAGGCTGATAAGTAAATATGACCTCTGGTTTTCCAGTTTATGGTATGAAACACATTAAAAAGCTTTAGTTTAATCAGGTCAGCTTAAGCAGATGGCTAATTAGGTTCTTATTGTGTTATGATATTAATTCACTTAGTTTGCATGTTTAATTTATGGTTTTTACTCATTTTAATTTTGCTAAAAAAATACACAAAATAGAAAACCTGCATATTCAAACTTTTCTACCTTCATAACATGGGTTTAGGGTAACAAGGTCGCATGGAAGGTGGATGTTCAAATTTGTATATCGTTTAATGTAGTCTCTATAATACAATCCCTGTTCCCCATAACACACTTTCAGCTCCAGATATAGCCAGAGAGCCATTCCTCACAACTTTTGGGAGGTGACTTTAACTAACTACATCTCCACAGAAGCCTGCCTTTCTCATGGTTTGGTCTCCCCTCAAAGCAGAACTGAGCCAGCTGTCTCAGGTTCTCCTCACCAATTCATCTTTGTTTGAGCTCATCATGAGCAATTTCCTGCAAACTCCACATCATGTCTTCATCCCAGAGCTACCTACCCTCAGGATCTGCACTTTCAGGCTTTCAAGCCTTATTCAGATAACCACAGTAACCAGCAAGAGCTCCTCAGTGGCCCCTTTATTTTTGGCATTTCTAGCATTTTGCCACCTCACCTACATGGCTATTGAGAGATGACTCACCTGAAACTATTGCCTTGCTATTCTGCTTGTCTGTTGTGTTTTTTTCTCCCCAGTAGCCCATATTTGATTCAGTATGCGTTTAAACAAGATAGCAGAGATATACAGTGAATGTGTCATGGTTTATAAATAAAATTATTACATAGAGCAAGCCTGCACCCATGAGAGCTTCTAAAAAGCTACCACCAAAGCTGGAGACTTAATGAATAAAAAGCTGCTATCCTGCAACCCTCCTTTGGTTTGATTAGTTCCTTTCCATACTAGAAATGACACAGGAGTTGCTGCAAGTCTGACACCACCACTCTATTCCTTCACTCCTTTTGTCCCATGGTGATAAGAGCAAAGTAGAGGGGATGAATCCAAGAGTTTGCCACTGCTGCAATTCCTCCCCACAGGAGACCTCCATTTCACATCAGAAAATATAAAGGTACAAGATGAGGGCAAGATACTGTGAGTGTTGTTTTTTAAAATTCAGATAATTAGGCACGTCTTTTCATCCTAAAAAGAAAATAGCCAGGTTAAAAATTGTGTAAATAAAGCTGAGATTCAGATAACAGTCATGAACCACATAAAGACAGCATGCTATGTAGTTTAATTGTTGGCAAGTTTCAGCTTCCTGCTAACAGGACTGTACCCACTGAGGGTGTCTGAATCAGTACAGAAAAGGAGGCAGAACACTTACAAAAAGCAGGCAGAAAGTGTTCCTTCTGTTCCTTCATATCCTTCACTGGTTTCAATGTCAGGTCTCGGGGAGGGGACCCCTCCAGTCATTCAATCCTTCATCAAACACTGAGTATTTGTATGAAATAATTTAATGATTAGACTTCTGGTTAAATTTTTCAAAGAGTGATTAAATTAATTACTTCTGGAAGTTAATTTCCCTACATAATTAATGTCCCATTGAAATCCATAATGCAGCTGTTTAAGAAGTGTTGGACTATATCCACCAAAATCTTCCAAACTCATGTTCAGTTTCTTACTTACTCTAATCTAATAGAGATTTAATTAGGCCTCAGTGAATATGTGTAATAGAAATAGGGAAAATTAAAGCAAAGTTAGTCTTTTTTCTTTTTCAGTGTTGTAAATTATGAATGGGTGCTCATCACAAATTCATCCGCTCGGTCAGCTAGCAAGCAATTACAAACAATTCTCACCATGTAGCATGATAGCATAGAACTGCATCAAATAAATTATTTAAAAATCTGAAAGTTTTTTATTGTCAGTGGGAGTGAAGAGAGATATCTTCTGATATCAGCACCTCAGAAACAGAATTATTAGGATTTCTCACTGGATGCTTCCCATACTTTTGCTGAAATCCAAGGGAATTGCTTTTTATTAAAATTTGCTTTTGATAAGAAAAAATGTCCATAAAAGGTATTTTGGTAAATATGTCATATATATGAAGCAAGCAAGAAGGCTGGCAAAGTAAATTGAATACATGTCCTCTGACAGGATTCTTCATTGCTGGGATTTGAGAATTTAAATCGGAAATTCATGTCTTGATGGCTTTAATATGTTTACATGTTATAATGACCTTATAATGGAAAACGCATGGCTGCTTTCCCCTCTTGCTGAGGGGGGAAATGACACAAATGTCATTACAGCCTCAGGCATTCCCAGAGTGCAGCAGAGCCCGTGTCACAGAGATTTCCCATCTCACATTCATTACAGAGATAACCTGAGGAAGACTCGGTGCTATCACAATGCAAAATCAGGTCAGCCAAGACTTGATGTAGCTGACTTCTGAAATCCTCCACCACCCCCTACTTGTGTTAAAGGTTTTTTTTTTATGGCCCAATCATTGAAGCTTTAAATTCCTCTCTGTGGATTGCTTTTGTGTAGTCTGCTACCACTGAGAAAAGTTTAGCTTTGCCATCTCTGGCTTTGAGAGAGATGCAGGCTATGACAGAGCTTCTTAGCTTCCTTTTCTCCACAATCAGCTCTCTTTGGTCTCCTCAGAGGTCATGAGCTTGAGGTCCCTGACATTCTGGTCCCTCTCTGGATAACCTATTTAGAACCTGTCACCTATCTCAACACCTCTTTTTAATTGGAAATCCAGATTTGGACCACCTTCATGTACAGCCTCAACAGTACTAGAGAAAAGCAAACAGTAAATTCTCTGGGCCTCCCAGCCATGCTTCTCCTTACACAGACCAGCATGTTTTGTTTCATTTGCATTGAGAAAGCACTGCTGACTTACAAAAGAGTTAGACCCTTCTGAATCAGCAGTGACTGTGAAAGATTGTGGCAAAAATCTGGTTTCGTGGAAATCATAAAATTTAATTATTTTGGACTTCTGAGTACTGGGTTGGAGAGCTCTGGTTCTCAGTAATTTATACCCCTGTTTCATCAAATATTTATCAGTATGATTTTATACTACTGCCCAGAGTTATTTCTTTTTTGTCTCAGGATTAACTTTATTCAATCTTGAAAATATTGCTGACTACCAGCAGAAATTTAGGACGAGTTTGCTATCTACTGATACTGTAGGTTTGGTGGTTTTTTGTTGGTTTTTTTTTTTTTTTTTGCTGCTCTGATTCTTTAAATTCAAGATGACAACTTCTGCTCCATTACATCAGGCAGAGCCATTACCTTATGTGACAGAGAAGACATAAGCATTACTTCCACACAGTTTTTAAACTGGATCTTTGTTCATTTCTTTCCCCATCTCTCTCCTTTACAATTTTCTAAACTGAGCATCACTTTGTCCAAAAACACCTTATTGCAGTGTAGGCAGAGAAATAAGACAGCTGTTTCTGAGCTCACACCTGAAGCTGTTTCTATAGAACAGAGTCATTAGCCAAACTTGGATGGGTGCATTTCAAGAAAAAGCATTTAAATGTTGCCAGTTACACACCATTTTCCTTCACCTCTAAAACATATTTTGCTCCCTTTCTTACAGAAAATTTATTGCACTTTTTATTGTTTAAAGGAGTATCTTCTCACATTCCTTCCCATAATCTGTTATAACAAAAATATTTCTGCATTTTTCTGCCCAGCATTGACTGACTGCTAAGTTCACAGCCTGATCAATGGCACTTCCTACTCTTTAGAGGAATATAAGTAGAGCACAGGTTCATTACAGATATTAAAACATCCAGCTGTTTTAATGTGACTGAACAGACCTCTTTTTATTTCCATTAGAAAAAGCAGGGTTTTGTGGTCCCCATAACTGAAATTTGGGTGGAGGAATATTCATCACGCTTTCAATATAAACTCTCCACCATGACCTTTGATACCTCACAAGAACCTCTGCTCCAGAGGCTGAATATCTGCACAGCTACAGGCCAGAGATTAATACAGCTCCTCCCAGTACAGGTATATCCATGTGCTCATATATGAGCAAGCAAAGACCTTTTGTGTGGGGCACAGCACGTATGAGCATCTGCATGTCACTGATACTTCTGTTGCTTGCATGGTAGAAAATTATACACCTAGAGCAGAGCTCATTTTCTACTTCCATAAGCAGTACAACAGATCACCTTATTATTCTGCCACAAATTGAGTGTAGTTTTCACTGTGATGCCTCAGAATGCAGACAGCCTCTTTCACTCACAAATGAAACAGCACACAATGCCTGCCAGAGCCAATACTCCCACGTACCAGCGTAATGCCTCAGTAAGTTGAAGAAAGAAGCTTGCCAGCCTTTCGTGGTTGTCATTAAGCTAAATGAAAAGTACAGAGATACTTGCTTAGCAGGCTGTTGATCTTTGAATACCAAATGTTTCCCCTTTCTAAAAATCTCCTTTTGTCTCACAGAAGCACAGGTGGACATTTGGCAGCTTCTCCTTTGGATGTGCTGCATTTCAAGTTTCTGCTCACTCTGCCTCCATTGTCCCATGACACAGAAAAGCAGAAGCTTGGAAAACAACTTCCTCAGCCACGCTGAGCCACTGCTGTGTTGCATCCCTACTGGGAAGTCCAATAGAGCATATGAGCAGGCTAAAGCAAGGCTACCTGGCTGTTATGAAGCTTTTAGTGCTGGGGTACTACATGTGCTGGAGACAGAGCTACAGCAGCATGCTGGAAACAACCAGCTGGCTGGTGCCCACACAGCATGCACATCTAGCTCTAGATGCTCAGTTGTCAGGATCCCAGAATACTTCAAATTATGTCAAATGTTGAACTGGCATTCATCTGGCTTCCAAAGTAGGAAGGTGAAAATGGCTTCTCTGCTCCACATATTCACATACAGCACAGCAGCAAACATGATCCTGGTTTTGGGTTGCTTTCTAATGCCATCCTTCCTGATCCAGCAACCTCTGGCTCCTATACCCAGCTTGAAGTACCCTGTTATACATAACTGCCCTCTGTTTTCAGTACTAGAAAGAGATGACTGCACATCATCTGAAAACCCCTCTTTGTGGGAAGATTTCAAGGCTACCCTGTGCAGTGGAAGAGATGGGTATGAGCCAGACAGCACAGCAACAATTGGCAGCTGCAAGAAATCAGTCCCTAGTCCTCTGAGAAGAGGGAGAAGAAAGGGGAGGCCATATTTTAGTGCCGTGCATTATGTCTAAGTGGAAGATGGAGGGCAGACAAAATAACCCTAAATAACCCTGTCCATTGCCTCACAAGAGTGCCTTGACAGGAGCTGTGGAGGCCAGCCCCAGGAGTGATGGCATTGTGCATCTTTCCCATAGAAAACTTTTTAGTACCATCTCCCCAGCAGCAGTGCCGTGATCCTTTCCCAGTTCCTGCCCGCCCAGCTCACTGCCCCCATCCCACCCCAATGCCTCAGTTCTGTACTTGGTGGCTGCATCTTAATAATCAAATAGCACAATTGCAAGTCCTTGGCATGCACTAGCTGCTTCTCTAAGCCAAAATTTGTAATTGTATTTGCAAGTTTGTTTTAATTGCAAACAATCCAGATGCAATTTCTGATGAGAAGAAGGAAACAATAACTGTTCCTATTGCCAGCTATCTTTAAAATGTTTACAGTCTTACTTTCAAATGCAGAAAAAAATATATCCAGCCTTTCAAGGGCCAAGTCAGACTGCAAGAAATCTTGTTTTGAAGTAGAATTATTTCAGTGGGTTAGGTGAGCAGAACTCAGATCCCAGAGGTTAATGTTTTAGAAATGGCTACCCATGGCAAATTGCCTGTGTCCTGGACAAAATAATACAACATAAAATAGCGTGACTAGCATCTAGGGGTGACCAGCTTTATTCTACCCACTGCTATTTCTTCTTGTTTATCTACCCCTCAGATATTCCCTTCCAAGACTTTTCCACTTCCTTTTTGAAATATTCCCATTGCAAAAAATGTGGTCATATTTTTTCTTCTAATTCAATTTCTAATTCAATAAAAAGTATATGGAACATCAAAGCCTTACTTTTGTTGCAATCATATTTTCGTATGTAGAGCAACACATATGGCTTTATAGACAGGTACAGACAGAAAGATAGATGCCTCACTCTCTCCCTCTCCTCATATTCAATTCTCATTCATGTATGCTCAATGGAATACAGCACATGGTATTGTAATATAGCTCTTCTATCTCTTTATAGTAGCACATTTTTTTCTATTTGGTATTATTACCTCTAGAGGCTGTAAATAAAATACATCATGTATAAGTCAATAAAAGACAACAAAGTGAAAATATGTAAATAAATCAGGAAAATATGTAAATTAAAAGGACTATTTATTTACTGCCAGAACTTGCCAGCTGTTGAAAATAACCTGCTGCCCCTTCAAGCTGGCTGACTTGACAGTAATCTAGAAAAGAAATTCAAGTGCCAAGCGGTTCACTGTATGATTGAATATTTATTACAATGGGCATATTATCACCTAGGCAAATGAAAAATGCCTCTGGCATGTGGCAGCAAGAAGCAGCCAGACTAGCTAAAAAAGTCTTTAATTTAGAACTAAGGACTCCTAGATAGATTTTAAATGGACTTCAATTTAGGTGCTCCAGCCAGGAAGGTCCATTGTAAGTGGGTTTTTTATTAATCCGGATGGCATGAGTAGTTCAGTATTTCACTCTGGGTTGCACAAATGTTATGTAAAGAAATTATTGATTACAACTCCTAAAAGTTGCCTAATGTAATTATCTTAGCGTCTCCTTTCAGGATGCCTCAGATCTCATCAAAGATTCCTTTATTAAAAATGGATAATATGTGACAGGATTTCTTATCTCTAATTTTTCTCCACGTGGAGTTTTTCAAGATTCTTTTACCTTCATGTCACCTTCTGCCCTCTGAGTCCATTGCTCTGTATTTTGAGCATTTGCCCTTCACGTCTCATATTCTTGTTCCTTGAGATATTTCAGGCTGATCTGACTCTGGCTGTGCTGCAGCACACCACAGGCACCAGGCACATTTCCTGAGCCTACTGAGGCAACCACAGAGCTTCTAAGCACGGCCACTCACAACCTATGGTGGAGGGAGAGGAAACCATAGCCTACAAGAAGCTGTCTGTTCACACAAGATTCCTTCTCCTTAGTCTTTGGTTTCTCCCTAAGCATTTTTTACTCCTTTGGCTATGACAATCTTTGATTAACATGTAGAGTTCTTCCGACCATTTTGATTTAATTATCTATGGTTCTTGTTTTTTCTTATATTATTACTACTTCAAGAAGACTCGCATGCAGGCAATGCTGCATAACATGGCTTTGCTAAGTGAAGACCTTGGAAGTTCTTAAGCACTTTGGTGAGCTAATACCAGTGTTCTGTGTACAACCGCTTTAATTCCCTACTTTAGGGTGGCATTGCTGAGCACTCAGTATTTCTAGAGCTACAGAATTGCCATTGTAGTATTCCTAGAGTGATCAAGGAGCCTGATTATAAGAGCTGTTTTCCTTGCTCATGCTTATTCTCCTTCTTATACTCTTTCTAATTTTTTCACATTTCACTCCACATAGACATATATGGCACATATCTCCTGAGTTCTCCTAAGAGCTAGGCACTTACATAAATTCCCATTTCAAAATGATGTGAACTTGCAGAAACAACTCACTGTCTAGGGCAATACTGAGTGAAGATGGCTCAGCATGCTACAAATTACACTTCCCATTGCTAGCACAGCTCCCTTCTGCTGCAGGGGAAATAATTTCCTAGGAAAACAGGAGGTGTACCAGCACTGCCTACCCTGAGGGTGATGCACAAGAAACAAACACTGCTGGCTGCTTCTCTGAGCTCTACATGCTCTCTAGGGGTTATAGCTGCTGTGGGAAAATATAGGTTTCTGAGCCGCAGTTTAATAGGAACTAACAGCATCTGAAATAAAAACAAAATAATAATCTGTAGTAATAATAACAATGATTAAACAAAGAACTTACTGGGCTGCTGTGGCCTAAAATTTGGTCCAAATTCCCAGCTGCGCTCATATCAAGTTGGGAAAAACACAGGTCCGAGAACAGGATACAATAAGTAATCTCAGCCCTTGAAAACTGATGGTTCAGGATATAAATTAGGGTGTTCTTAAATAGAAACAAGTATCACTTTTCTTGGTACCAGTCCTCAGAGGCTTGGACCCTAAGTTGCTATGGGAATATTTCCTAGTCTCCTTTCTTGTCTCTGCCTATATAACCAACCTCCAAATTTATCAGTAGATTAAGTACTCAAAAAGGCAGTGCAGCTGGTTTTGTGGCTAATTTACAGGAGTTAGAGAGGTTTCCTTCTGCCCAGGCTTTCTGCTTAACCTGACCCAGCATTTGCATGCTGTCTTGTCTTCACCTGGTTAGTTTAATTTAAAGTAAGAAGACACTTTTTTCTTGCCCTGTAAAGAATCACCTCTGCAGTTGCTTCACTGTCTTCTCTTCAGTTTGAAGTCTGCAATTACAGTATGACAGCTGTGTGACTGAGGTTAAAGAATTAAAGCCAGCAAGTCTGATTCATTGGTGGAAATTTAGAGCCTCCTGAAACTAATAAGCAGAGTAGAGGGAACTGGTGTAATTTAAGTGAGAGCTCTGGGACTTTCTGTTCCCCTCTTAAAAGGAGGTAGAGTGGGAGGTCAGGCAGAAAAATGAATTTTAAGATGCCTGGAAAAGATTATTTGATAGATGATTTGCAACTGTGCTCTAACTGCAATGGTTCTGCTGCCTTTAGCATTCTGAAAATAGGGATCATGAGGCTGAAAGATAAAAGGCTTAGTGTTCAATGGGAGAAATGACAAAGAATGGGGCAAAAAAAAGATGAAAAAACAGAAATTAGTTTTTTGGTTCACATTATGTACTTTACCTCACAAAGTTTATTTCTGTTAGATGTTCTAGCACCTTTGTGGTTATTATATTGCTTAGAGAATGGTTATTTCTTTACAATTGTATTGGAACCATAGCTTATGAATCTAGTACTAATTCACAATTATTCAAATTGTGCCTTAAGAAACTGGTGCTAAAGTTTTCCTTTTCCACCAAAATGGTTCTACTTCCCTCACAGAGAAGAATGAAAAGCAAAGAGCATTCAAATGGGTTGGAGAGGGCACATTCTCTTCAGCAGAGCCCACTGCATGTAGACTTTATGAGACGATGCTGGCTGTTAAGCACTCTGCCATCAAATCTGTAATTATATCATTATCTAGTTGCTAAACAATGTGGATTTTGAGGGCTTTTATTACTTTCTGCCTACTCTTATCTGAACTTGCTTCCTGCCACATAAAATATCTAAACATGTTAGGGAGCTGCCTGTTGAATTTTGTGAGGTTTTGACTTTCATTAAACACATTTAAACAACAGCTCCTCAAATCCAAGTAAGTCTTATAAGCAGCACATGTAAATAAGATAGATCCAGTGTGAACCAAACCTAACACAACACCCCGGTGTTCCTCGCACCTGGAAAACCCTTCTCTTTGGCCAGTCATTGTACTGAAGTCTCTATGAAATTGTCTCACCTTTTCTTTCTACTCTTCTTTCTGAACAATGCAAAAGGCCAATTCCTTTAGGTGCTGTGTTACCATTATCTCTCCATTAGTGAAAAGTGGTGCTTGTCACAGAAACTCTCAGCTCCCAGCTGGCCACAGAAAGAAACAGATTGCACATCAACTCTGAGCATTGCCTATGGCACCCTCGCAGCTTGAGCAGGGAATAAAACTGCCCCTGGGGACAGCATCTGACTTTTGTCACTTGTTCCCTGTAAGGCTTGGCCATAATATCTGTGGCTGCAGACCAAAGGGGCCCTGAAAGACAGTTAATGGCCTTTTCTTAATTACCAGGTAAAACTGTAATTTATTGTGTTTCAGTCACTCAGCACGTCACTGAACAAGAACTGATGTGGCTAAATTGTGTTTAATACCAAGCTGAAAAGATTATTTTTGTGAAAATTACTGTTATCTATATCTAATGGCAAACAGATCCATGCTTTGACAAAAGCAGCAGTATGACTTCAAAAAGACTTTTCCTTTTTTACAAATTCAAAAAAATTTCCTTTCTCACTAGACTTCATAGAGCACTAAACACTCAACAGAGAGCATTTCACTAAATGCTGTCATCATTTCAGTTATTTGCTTCTCAGCTGCACCTTATATTACCTAATTTAAAAAGAAAATAGGTTTTCTTTTTTTGTGGGGCCCCTGGCTATATTACATCCTGGGATATATATATAGATGGTACATGTGTAGATAGAGGCGACAGCAGTGGCAATGTACAGGTGAATTGTAGTAAGAACACCAGGGGATGGCAATATTGAAAGTTAGTCTACTCTGTCTCCAGAATTATCCTATTCTAATATTCCACTATTGTAGATCTCTTGATAAGAAATTCACAGGCTTGCAAGGCAGACTTAGGTCTACTGAACAGAAACAACAGGAGGAAGAAATGTGAAATCTACTTCAGAACATATGTGTTGGTTGAAGATATGTCTCTGGTTTTCATTTTAAGGCTGCCACAACACAAGAAGATGCTGATATTTTGTTCTTATCTGCATGACACAGCTCCAAAGATAGGTTACTACAGCAGTCTGTATATATACTCTTAATGCAAGTAATTACTCTTAAATGGTAAAATCTCTGTTCTTTCACTACACATTCAAAAATGCCCATTAAATTATACTTAATAAAAATGTAATTACTTATATCCTTCGTCACTTAAAACAAGCTTACCAGATGGCATGAAACAATCTCAGAAAGAGCCTCTCAATAAGATATTTAGATTTAATTAATATACAGTAAGTAGCTTATTAAGTTAAATGCTTATTTGAGACTAATAGTAACCTCTTTTTTACTATAGTTTCCATTTGCTGTAGCTGGCAGAGCAATAAACTACAGTTATGAAAAACAGCAAACAAAATGTTTTACATGTTCCAGTTTCAACTGGGAAGAGCTAATTTTCTTCCTAGTACCTGATATAGTGCTGTGTTTTGGAATCAGGATGAGACTAACGTTGATAAAGAAGGGATGTTTTAGTCACCTCTGAGCAGCGCTCCAGAGCCAGGACCTTTCCTGCTCCTCGCACCATGCCACCAGTGAGTGGGCTGGGGATGCACAAGATGTTGGGAGGGGACACAGCCAGGATAACTGACCCAAGGGATATTCCATATGTCAAGATGCTTAGTATATAAAGTAGAAAAACGCTGGTCACTTCTTCAAAACTGGTTGGGCATAGTTTGGCAGGTAGTGAGTGATTGCCTTGTGCAACACTTATTTTGTATGTTCTAATTCTTTCATCATTATTATTATTAACCTTTCCCCTTTTTTTTGCACAATTAAACTGGCTTTATTTCAATCCATGATTGTTACTAGGTTTTTTCTTCCATTTCCCTCTCCATCCCATTGGGGGTGGGATGGTGATTTAGCTGTGTGCTGTTCAGCTGTCTGCCAGGTTAAACCATAACAAATGTTTATCATCTCTGATCACCTCTCTGGTGAAGAAGATGAGAGTAATTGTGTGGTATTTCTGCAAAGTAGCATAGTAAGAAAATTATTTAAACAAGAAGAAATCTAATGTCAGGTTAGGTAGTATGGGAAGTAGCCAACCCCTGCAACAGGAGATCTCATGATCTGAAGAGCATCCCAGCAGGTTACTCACAAAGAAATGAGTTTGGACTCCAAAGCAGCTTCCAAGTCCCATCCACCACAAGAGAAATATGGCAGGGAGAAGGAATCCTATGCAAGACATTGAGAGACTGAAATATCAAGAGGAGAACCAGGAGGTCAGTCTTTCACAATTCTACTGATTTCCTTGGCAGCCACTTGAGAAGCACAAACCTAACGCACATGTATATGTACTAAATTTTCTTTTGAGCTGTCAGTAAAACACTGAGTGCTTCATGGGTATGTGAAAGCTGAATAAGGTCTGTGCAAATAGCTCCTTTTAAAAATACAAAAATTCATATGGTAACTGTTAATTACATCTGCACATGACACAATATCTTTAGTAGCATGTTAGATCCCAAGTATGGGGTGGGAAAAATATGTCTCACTGCCAAAAGAAAGGCATCAAGACACTATATTATTGAACTATTTAATTTAATTTAACATGTTTGGATAGTATTCACAGTGTTGGTAACCCCCTAACTTACTTTCTTTTATTCAAGACTTTAATATTTTAATATGGTCTTAGAATCTTTTTAAATTATTAAATCTGAATTAAATCTATTTAATTCTATCTAAAATCCATTTTTAACCTTTTTAAAATATAGTATAAAAATGCTGCAGGTTTTCTCTCAAAAGCCATTAAGAAACCCAACAACTCAAAACTACTTTCTAAACATTGTAATGATGTTCATCTAAAGCAATTACAGCTTCAATTAACTGCATTTTGAGAAATGTTCATGCTTGGAAAAAAAGTTTCCTTTTATTTAAAAAATCCCAAACATCCAAGTACCTTACCAACAAAATTAAGCACTTGTGATTATCCACTTGAATGCTAGTAATGGAATAATTGAAATTTGACCCTTCCTCTACTACACAGCAATGTTAATATAATGCAGGTCAGACCTGTACCTTTTTATCTTAGAAGAGTCAAAATAAATAGGATCTTCAAGATAAGTTTCCCATTGTCCATTAGGCTGACAGTATGGAGTCTGAAGATGAATTAATGCAAATGAGTGTGTTATGCAGCCAAGAAATGCATTTAGCATGCCCAAAGCAAAATAATTATCATCAGAAGAGACCTCGGCAATGTGAACTTAAAGACCACCAAGTTGTGAGGAATGAAAGCAACGTGTAATGATGAGAATATAATCTACCACTTGTTCCTCTGCACATAGCCCACCTGCCAGGCAAACAAGTTAACATATCTCAGCTACGAGCATCTTCACAATTAAGTTTTATTATTAATTGACTGCTGTTTCTGTTGAGCGCCTTTGAAGTGTCCATCATATTTTTTTTTTAATCCAGTGATAGGGCAAAAAGCAGTACCTCAAATCTTTTATATTTTCCTAAGTAATACCCCTAATTCACCATAAGCCTTCGCTCAGGCTTAAAGGTTTTCCAAATTATATCTTCTCCAATGAATGAGGAGAAGCTTTTATACTCCCAGATCAGATATGTTTCAATTATCATGGCAAAGGCCATTGCTACATGCACTCAGCAAGGCAAGAAATATCATGTTGGAGTAGCCCTGTGTCTTGTCATTGTCGGTGACAGGCACCTGTAGTTCAGAGGAACAGGAAATATTTTACTGTTAAGATAAAATACGAGAACAGTATGCCAAGAAATATATTTTCTCCTGTTGCCAGTCTAACCCTTATAGAAAGATTGGATCAATCAGGCAGGTCTTTTACTGGACTTCTGTTTGAAAATTAATGATGAATAGCTCCTGATGTAAGCCTAGTGGCTAACACTTTGAAGCATGGCAAATGACAAAGCACTTGGATAGGTACATACCTCTTTTTTTCACATATTCACTCAGCTTTAGGTATTATATATTTTCTGCTAAATCTCTGTTTTGCAGGACTGATTCATATCTAGTGTAAATCAATATGGCTTGAATTAGGTCAGTGTAGCTGTGCTAATTTACACTGGTCTTCAATCTGGAGCATTGATTTTAAACTAATATACTACATTTCTTTACTAAAGAAATACAGTTTTCATCTTGACATAGTACTGCATTTTGCATCTCTTCAAGGAACAAGATTAAGATGTGGTTCATACTTTCTGAGTGATTTTCTTATCAAGCTCCTATAAGCATTTCTCATTTGCACAGAGATTCCTGAAGATCTTCAAAAGCACCAACAGCATCAGAGTACCATCCAACAAGACAGTAGACTAGAATCATCTGTAGAGAGTCTGACACTGTGTATTTATAAATCTTGTTGCTTATTTAAAAAACAACCAAATAACCCTAAGATTTTCAAAACAAATAAACTACTATAAGAATTCCCACAGAAGAAAACTGTTGTTCTTCTTTCCCCCATGATCATAGACATCTTTGGGGTCAGCCAGCTCGCCTGCCTTCTATTGACTGAATCCAGGCATCCTATTCACAAGCTGCAACAGCAGATGGAAACCCCAGCTCCTACCAACAGGAAAACTCATGAGCCAGGCCAGCCCCATCACAGTCACTCTGAGGATGGAGGAGCCAGCCTGATTAAAAAGACAGGGCCTGGCTCAAAAGCCTGAAGGAGTGGGGCAATTAAACAGCCTGACTAATGAGCCATTTGGTCATAAGGACATCCCAAGGAGCAAAGTCCAGATTATGGACACAGTAAGCCAGAAAGATTGTATATAGTTGCCCAATGCCCCTGCCAGGCATTGAGCAAAGATGGCTACAGAAAGAGCAAGAAAATGGAAAATTAAACACCAAAAACCCTAGGAAGCATCATTATTGACAGCATCTCCTCTGAGTCTTGAAGGAAATGACAGATCTTTGCAAAACGCTCCAATTCATCAAAACACCATTTCTGACAAAATAATGTTCTGTGAGAAAATTGTCTTTGAGTTCAAAACTTTATATTTGTGTTACAAATAGCAGAAAATTATATTCATACTTTGTTCTTAATGCAGTGCTGAGGAACCTTCTTGGTAGATATAAATGTATTTATCAGCATATGTCTAAAAACAGAAAAAGGAAAAAGAGGCCCAAATATTCTTCATGGTTTGATTGAAGATCAGGTAGCTCAAAAAGAAATTTGGGAGGTCCACAAATCAGTGGGAAAATCAGTTCAAATTCCTCCTACCCATTTCAGTGTGTATCTCCTTGCAATGAGCAGGTACTTCACAGCTTATAATTTACGTGGTCATGAAAAGCTGTGAAACTGCAGGGACCTGATATCAGAGACAGGGAATCACAATCAATTCATGCTGTAAGAAGCACAGAGAAAAAAATAAAATCAATATAGAATTTCACAGCAAGGAAGGGTTGGGACTGAGTAGCACTGATATGTATGAGTAGCTAAATTTATGCTATTGGTTCTTGCCTAGAGAAAGAAGAATCACAGATGAGCTGCACTTTGGACTTGATATAATAAGAGAAGATATAAAAAAGCACAAGGTCCTAACCAGTTAGTAGAACAGACATGCTTAAGAAGTTTCCCTTGTGCACCTGAGCTGTGTCTAAAGGAGTTTCATGCTAAGGCACCTTTTTTGAAGTATTTTCTGTCTGAAAACGTAGACTCTGAGTAGAACACAATAAACCAGGTTAAAATCTCAATAGATCTATAACCAAATTGCAGTCCATATACTCCCTGTAATCCCAAGGTTTCAAATTGTCTGAGAGGTCAAACAACTTGTGGCCCAAATTTTCAGAAATAACCAAGGTTTGCTTCTGGATTTGCACTTGAAAGAGTTCAATAGGGCCTGATGTAGGATTTACTACAGTTCAAGTTTGGAGTTCCTCAAGAATGAAAACTCAGAGAGCCTGGATATGCAAAATCTACTAATTAATCATGCAAGAAACAAACCTAAAGAATTCAAAAGCAAGAATTAATATCTTTGTCCCACACTTACTAGCTAAGGACCAGATTTTCAGCATAGCTTCCATTCATTCAGTGTTTTTGTCTCAGTGGAAAACATCGCAGGCTTTCATTCATTCTGTACAGCTATGGCTGAGGATGTACAGTCCATGCAGCTAATAGTAAAATGGAATGCACCTGTATTCCCAGAACAGAAGATTTTAACACCTCAAGACTCTTGCCCACCCAAGCACTTCAGTCTCCCAGTTAATCTCTTAATGGAACAGCTAATTCCCAAAATGTTTTCACTTAAGGACTTACCCAATGAAGTCCTTTTAGTAAACTGACCTTATGCTCTAATTGTCACTTCAAACAGAATACTGTTAGTGTGGTACAGCATTCACAACCATAAGAATAGATATGATCAACAATTTAGTATTTGGCTTGCAGCTTTGGCCATCGGGGATATTATTTTCCCTGACAATATTTTTAAAGATATGTTTTCAAAGTGAATAATTTTAGTCGTACTTTCTCTGAAGTCTTACTGATGACCTAGATTACATGAATACTTTAATCACATATATATACATATAATTATATAAAAATAAGATGAATAAATACCTCACAGATTTCTCTTACCTTTTTCTGAGGATCCATCTCCCGCTGGGACAACTGGGTGTATTAATGAACTTAGGAGTGGTGACGCTCAACAGATTCAGTGACAGACTGCAAAGGTGGCCCAAGGGATTTGCTTGCTCAACTCTCATCCTGGTGCAACAGCTTCCTTCAGGAATGTTATTCTCATGTTAGAGTAGTACAAGGACCTCCTTACTTTCTACAGGACAATAACAGACATAAAAGGCCAACAGTAAAACCAAGAAATAACAGCCCTAGCCTTCCTGCATTATTCCCTGCCTTGTCTATCACCAACAGAGAGGGAAGATCTGGAGAAACATTCCCTCCAGGCTGTTCAGGTGACATTCAAGGACATTTAAGGTGATGGTAAAAAATAACTCTGCACTGAGGACTTCTTCCAGAGATCTGGTTGGCATAAGCAATTATTTTTCACTTCTTTTTCTTTACATAAGTTTTGTCTGTGGTTCTCATTCACTGTGAACTGACACATATAAAAACCAGTGGGACTACTCTAGTCCATACATCCTGAAAATTCTGTGTGGGTTGGGCTTGTCTTTTTATTCTAAATTTGCAAAGCCTGTAAAATAGAGGTCTCCTCTATGGCCAAGGTATCAGGATGTTAAATTAATCATTACTGTGTGTTCACATAAATTTGAAGATTTCATTCAAAACCAGTCCATTATACAAAAATTAGTTAATGAATTGAGATAGTAGATCCAAATATCAAAAACAATAGTTATGATGTCATCTTTTCCCCTGCACCTTTACAGGCTGTAAAATTTCAATCCTGCATCAGCCAATAACAGTCTTTTGTAACAGGCTTCACACTGAGAACACTGATTCCTGTCACAACTATTAAGATATAAAAAGATCATCTTTAGTCACTTTTCAGACTGGACCAAATACTTGTGGGATTTCTTGTTGTCTATGCTCAGAAATAGCCACTAAGATGACAGACATTTTTAAATCTTCTAATTTTTACTGTCTCATAGCTTTATCAAGGCCTAGAACAATGAACTGCAATTGAAGAACACTGGAACATAGAGAGATTCATGCTAAGGAAGGAATTGGCTTGGAATTAAAGACTCATGAACCTTGGCATATTTGGGCACAACATATGAAAAATCTCTCCTGGGAGCATGTGAACCACAGTGGCTTAAACTGTGACTTGCTCTTGCAGAAATCTATGTAGCCATAGTAATAGAGACTTCATATTTAAATAGAATAAACAAATAAGAAGTAATGCCAAGTTAACCCACAATATGTCCACAGCTGGGAACCAGACGTCTGTGATTGAACCTCAAAAGACATACGACCACAGTCTTCAAGAAAGCAGTTACCAAGTTTGAAGTGAACAACCTGTGCAAAGCCACTAAATTTTTTTTAAACAGGGCCATAGTATTCCTCACATGCAGATTACACATCACTTTTTAGTCTCTTAATTGACTGCGATTATCATATTTACATTCCTGAGGGGTTTACTCAGATGGTACCTCAGCTATATTTTGAAGGCAATAGATTTGCACATATAAAACCGAAGGAAATTTAATTCACTGAAGAAAAACAAAGGCCAGTGACAGCTTTAATTGCCGATGTGATTGACCAAAAAAGAAAAATAATTCATCTGAAACACAACAGGAGAAAAAACAGACAAAAACAAAACATAAGGGAAGATGAAATGAGAATGACACAATTATCATAAGCTGTTAAACCTTGGTCATATTAAACACAATATCTATGTTACCTCAGAAGTTCTTCAAGAAAGAATTACAAGATGTTTTAACACCACCCCAGGCACTGACAGTCAGTAGAGGTGTGTGAAGTGCTACACACCCCTTCCATTCTGCCCAGCACAGGCTTTGCTCTGACCTCAGGAGATCATGGACCTGGAAAATACAATTTCTTTCCAGGATATTTAAAAGCATTTAGGAGATGATGGATGGCCTAGAGGACGCAAAATGTGATTTAACCTGGAATTTTACCCATAATAGCTATAAGAAAAAGATGAAGTTATGCAGAAAAATACTTTAGCAGCAAGCTCATCAAAAATTAGTATTTTATACCAGCCTAATGTCTAAATGCCATTGAGGATAATGCTAACCAATTGCTTGGGGTTTAAGTGATTGCTTTTAAGGACATCTGTTAGCTGTCTATATCTAAACCATGGTGCACCTAACTCTATTATTATTATTATTGTTGTTATTTCTGATCTTTTACAGACAATCTTTCTTTTTGCATGATTATTTTTTTAAAGACTATTTTCCTGAGCTGTTTCTCTTCTCCTGACCATGAGACAAGTGGCCAACTTTTCCATTCAGCAGGAAGAAATGCATCATTACAACTCAAATAAAAATGATAAAGATAAACTGTTTCATAAGCAGCAGTCATTACTTGGATCACTGCAGCAATCTGAAGAGTTTGGACTCCTAATTAAAGTAATCCAGACTCAAACATCTATGTATGGTACAAATGTGCGGTAAAAAGTTGTTTCTTCAAACAGATTTATGAATGAAATTTGCAGAGTATCTGTGAATTACATCCATTAGTTAGGTAAAGTATCATAATTTTTGAAAGATGAAAGGATTTTTCTACTTTTTCTGATAAAGTTTTCACACTTGTTATAAAACAATTAAAGATGAGGGAATGAGAAGGAGAAAAGGATTGCATAAGTGAGGTTCAGGCCTCAGACTCCCAGGAGACTCAAAAAGCCGAAGAATCCTCTCTTCTCTCATACTCAGAGAATATTTAATCCTGTTGTGGGAAGTGCAAGGACTTCATATGATAACCTGACTTCAGAGACTCTCCTGAGAAGGGATCCCCCTGTGACAAAGAAAACCTAAAGCTGATACTTCAAAACACTGAATAAGGGCCCTAACATGTTGCCAAAGGGAAAGAAAAGGAGAAAGTGGTCATCACTCAAGTTTTACAGAAAATTGCTGGAGGCACCTGCCTCCCTTGCCAGGATCTGGGGCAGGAATTGGAGTAGATGGAGAATGGGATTTAGGACATATTTGGTCCCCAGTATTTCACTGTCAGATGGAAGAAGGCACCTTCCTTCCCAAACATCTCATATGATGAATACCACTAGCTAAACACGCTGATGGCATTCAAAGGCTTTTAGCTTTCTGTACGCCCCTGCAGACCTCCCTGCCAGGCATCCCAGATTCTGCAGCTCTGTGACTGAAGACTGCTCTCTGACATTCATCATTGATGCATTTAAGCCCTTCTTCAGATCTCAGCTACAGAGTTTAAATCACGGTTCTCAAGCAAATTTGGGACTATAAAGTTAGTCCTCCCTGAAAGAAGCTTTTCAGAAAAGGACCTGATGGTCCTGGTGGACAACGAGCTGACCATGTGCTGATGTGTCCTTGCAGCAAAGGAGGATGGCTGCATCCTAGACTGCACTAGGATGACAATTGCCAGCAAGCTCAGGGAGGTGGTTTTCCTTCGAGGGAGGTGGTCTTCTGTCTTTATTCATCCCTGCTGAGAAAAACCTGGAGTTATCAGTCAGGTTTTATACTTCCCACCATTTGAAAGGGCCTGTCTAGGGCCTGTCTAGCAATAGTTATCTGTTTTAAAACAAGCTCCACTTTGCCAACAGGTAATAAAACCTAAGTTTTTCAATTCTAGATAAAAAATGTTAAAGGATGAAAAATGGATTATGCTGTTCTGCAAACAGAAGTATGCTTTTCTCTGGGGCTAGACTTAACAACATTATGGAAAAAAATGCTTTGCTCAAAAAAGATGTAGATACAACCAAAGCACTAAAAACATACCTCCTAAGGCAGAAAAAGCTGCATTCATTTAATGATTGGCTAAGAAATCTGAAAAAAATGCTCTATCCCAGCAAAGGGCACAGATTGGCTGCAGTTCCAATCTATATGAAATCTATCAGATAAAGTAAATCTTCAACCAGTTCAAATTTATTTTATATAAGTTCAAAAACATTGAGACATAAGTAGAAAGTAAAATCTGAAATACCTGAAGGGAAGTTACTATTATGCATTTATCTTGACTCTGGTTACTAGTTCTCATTTTACTGCATCCTGAGTCCAATATTTATATATCTGATACCTTTATATACTATTAGATGTTACAGATATTTCCTTAGAAGCAAATTATTTGATTACAAGGCATACTGTGAGATTTTAAGAAAGTGAACTACTACTGACATAAGTCACTCAGGCACAAATGTTTGTAAGTTTAAAAAGTGTTTTGCATTTTATCTTCTGCCTCTTTTTCATCTCCCTTGCCTGAGATGACTGCGCCAAGTCTGTGCAGGAGTGAGCAATATCCTCAAAATCTATTACCATTTCATAGGTCAAGACACATGTCTACTGAAACATCAAGTTTGTTATTCCCTGAGTCAGCTGATAAAGCACAAGCAATGACATTACTTCCTTACAAGCAATGTTTAGGAAGATCTAAGAGACAGGGCTTGCCTTCTGAAATTTTGAATGTAGTAGTCTAAACTGATTTCAATAGATCATTCACCTGATTAAACCAGATCCAAACATCCAGGATGCTCAGGCCTGCCTCTAAGCAGGAAATTTGTTTGTCATTAAAAGTAGCAAAACAGAAGTAATAGTAACAATCTTTTTGCGTTACTTCCATTGGAAGAGACAGTTGCTGGACTTTGGGATGCCTAAAAGCTTATACAAAAAGACTGAAAACCATTTTAGTGTAAATTTTTTGCAAATGGCAAAAAGCCGTATCTGACACACAGAATACAAAGTAATTTCTATTCATGTGACAGTCTTACAAAATAAATAACAGACACAAATAATCTTTTTGTTGATGACCATATAAATGTTGTTTTCTAATTAGCAAGCAGTGTCCAAAGTTGTTTATAAATAACAAGCTGTTTAAACATCAAGAAGTGTGAAGTGCCCACATGGCATTTTAATAGTATTGTAATAGTACTCTGGAGAAACTACTAAATTCATGTATTTTAACATGTCTGCAAGGGTTATGAATTACTCTTTTACATAATAATAATTTACACAATATTTACAAGATATAAAGTGCTGCCGTTGCTACATGTATGTATGTATGTGCCCCCTTCTTATACATAAATACATACATACACACACACACACACACACACACATATATATAAAGGGGAATGCTCAGTCTGTCTGAAAAATAAAGATGCCAAATGTGGAGATTTGCCTAAATAAATCTCAGTGCCCACTTCTTTCAGTGTTAAAGTCATTAAGAATGTCAGCACAGGTTCCTGAGTAAAGTGACAGAAGTCACAGATGCAGCAGACACTGCAAGTTTGCTTTATTTTCCTTCCTCTCTCATCAGTTCATGGACAAAAAGGGCACCATCAGAATGCCACAACCAGCAGTAGCAGCAGTTTCTTTTGTATTTGGCAGGTATAAAGTGACCATAGAGAGTGAAACAGTCAGGCTTTTAACCCACACTTACCTTTCTGTCTTAAAATCTCTTCAAGCATTTCACACCAAGTTCAAATAAATGACACTTGCTCTAGAACCTAGGTTGATGTTCTGAGGACTTATTTTGAAGCAAAGCATCCAGATACAGTTCCACTGGACATGATTAATAGGGGTGTATTACTGTGCATATTCTGCATTTCAAGTTTAGGCACACTCATATAAACACCTACAAATGTCTAATATTCTCATGACAACACTTGTAAAGCACTGAATGCACAAATTGCCTATAGTTTCCTCGCTGAAGATCCTTTCAGCTATGCCACTGACAATACTTCAGGATATCTGAAGTGGCTGTTTGCTCTGAGTTCGTCCCACTATGCTCCCACTGAAGCCCTCCCAACAGTATGAATTAATAGTAAAATAATAACAAAATGATAATAGAAATAGTAAAAATTAGCACCACTGGCTTAAGTGCAAACTACCAAAAACTTGTTATCAAAAGTCAGATTACTTGAGTAGTTTACCTAGAAGCCAAAATTACCAGAGTAAGTTATTTTAAAGCTTCAGGATACCAAGGCATTCTGTGTTTCCCAGTACAAGTGAGACATGGACATACTGAAGAGCCAGTGAAAGACCATGGAAATTATTAAGGGTCTGGGGCAGCTCTCCTGTGAGGAAAGTTTGAGAGCTGCAATTGACTGTTCAGCCTGTAGAAGGGAAGGCTCATGGGGATCTCATTGCTGTTACAAATAACTGAAAAAAGGGTGTAAAGACAGAGTCAGTCACTTCCCAGTGATTCCCAGAGACGGGATCAGAGGCAGTGGACACAAAGAGAAACACAGAAGGCTCCATCAGATCATCAGGAAACATTTTTTTGTGTTTAGGATGACTGAGGACTCCATTGTTGGACATAGTCAGAGCAACTAACTTTGCCTACCTGGACTTTTGCAAAGTGCCTGACACTTTCCCACATGACACCCTTGTTTCTAAACTGGGGAGACATGAATTTGATACATGGACCACTCAGTGGATAAAGAACTGGCTGGATGGCAGCACACAAGGAGTTGTGGTCAATGGTTCATCATCCACATGGAGACCAGTGACAAGGGGTGTCCTTCAGGGATCAGTACTGGGGCCAACACTGTTCAGTATCTTTACTGGTGACATGGACAGTAAGATTGAGGGCAGCCTTAGCAAGTTTGCTGGTGGCACCAGGCTGTGTGGGGTGGTCGACACATTGGAGGGAAGGGACACCATCCAGAGGGACTTTGACAGGCTTGACAGGTGGGCAGATACAAACCTGATGGAGTTCAACCCAGTGAAGCACAAGGTCCCACACCTGGATCGTGGCAATGCCAGACACAGCTACGGGCTGGGTGGAGAAGTGATTGAGAGCAGCCCTGTGGAGAGACTCCTGGCAGTGATGGTTGCTGAATAACTCAACACAAGCCAGCAGCGTGTGCTCCCAGGCCAGAAAGCCAATGGAACCCTGGGCTGCACCCAAAGCAGCGTGGCCAGCAGGTCAGGGGAGATAATCCTGCCCCTCTGCTCTTGTTGAGACCCCACCCCAGAGTGCTGCATCCAGCTCTGGGGCCCCCAGCAAAGGAAGGACATGGGACTGTTGCAGGAGCCCCTGAGGAGGGACACAAAGTGGATAAGAGGACTAGAGAATCTCCCCTGTGAAGATGGGCTGAGAGAGTTGGGGCTGTTCATCCTGGAGAAGAAAAGGTTGCACAGAGATCTCACAGCGAATTTCCAGTATCTGAAGGGGACCTGCAGGGAAGCTGGATGGGGACTCTTCATCAGGAATTGTGGTGACAGGACAAGGAGTAACAGGCACAAATTGAAAGAGGGGAAATTTAGGTCAGATATTAGGAAGAACTTTTTCACTGCGAGGGTGGTGAGACACTGGAACAGATTGCCCAGGCAGGCTGTGGATGCCCCAGTCCTGGCAGTGTTCAAGGCCAGGTTGGGTAAGAACTTTAACTACTTGGTCTAGTGTGAGGTATCCCTGTCCATGGCGGAGGGAGTTGGGACTAGATGATCTTTAAAGTCTGTTCCAAACTCCTAACATTCTATGGTTCTATGATTTGATGGTATTATGATTAAAACTACTTAGCTCTTGATCTGCTCATCTCTGGGGTCAAAGCTGATGTTGCATATGGTCATTTGAGGAATGATAGGACTGATAACTTTGAATCCCCTGCTTTCATCCTTGGTCACAGGACTATTCATGGACTGCAAAGACAAAAGGGATCTTTACAGCTCTTTCAGAACTGTCACTCAGAGAAATGCAGAGCAAAGTCTGGCAAACCAGTCTAGTACCAGCAATGAGTCCATGAAAACAAAGTCCTCTGGGGGCCTGTTCTGGGAGGAGAAGATATGGGGAATGTCTCAAAAGATGCTGGCATAAATGAGAAATGCTCCCCTGTATTTATTTAGTGGAACTCCTTGTTGTGCCACTCCCTGTTTGTAACGTTTTCATTTCCTCTTCTGCTTTCGTTACTAGCATCCAGTACCACCCTCCAGTGAGTGCAGGGATAATGGGAAGGCAAAATAACAGGTTTCTTCACGAGAATAAGTGGTGGAGGTCTGAACAAGAGAGAAATGGGAATCCAAATATTTCTTTTAATAATTTTTATCAATCCTTACAAGTCAAAAGAAAACTTCTAATCCAGTCTTCACATTCAGAATCTCATTGATTTTTATGCTGTCAGTCAGCATAAACCTAATACTGGTGGAAAATATCTGCTGAGACAGATATTAATTTATAAAGTAGGGACCTCACCTCCTCTTATAATCACTGGAGTAAAACAAGCACTTTTGGATTCCATTTAATCTTGAAAAGAATGTCCAAAATAAGTCAGATTAATCTTATCCTAAAAGTACCTATTTCTTTACACAAGAAAGAGAACTTGAAGAGAGCTTGAAGAGAGCTGATGGCAGCCAATGCAGGCAGACACTTACATGAAGACAAACATCAGACTGTGATGCTGATTTATTTACAAAGACAGCACGGCTCTGACCTGATACACAGGTTGCAGATGAAGTAGATTTTCATTACCATTTGAAATTCTTCTGTTGTTTACAGGCCTCTATGTCAACATAACTAAGAATCAGGCATCTCAGCAGGAACATGCCCTCTGAAGTGGGCATCCAGAGGGGGCAGAATGGAAAAATAAATACTGACAGCTGCCCCTACCTTATTTAGTCTGCTAGAGGACATTTTAGGTCTGTTAGAAAGAGATGCCGCTAGTTTTTAGCATTGTGGCACTTTCAGTCATGAGGAGCCGCTGCAATGACAGACTCAGAAGATCCCTTGCTAAACCCTGTGTTTCCTGCAGATACTATGATCAGTCATCTTCTTCACCCCTTGAGCAGATTTTCAGGCATTGGTGGGACAGTATTGGGCACTCCTAATTCTGTTATCCAGTAGGATCACAGACCACAATGGGAGAAAAGTATTACTGAAAATCATGTGGATAAAGGTTCAGGACCTGGACATTCACATGCCACAGTAATTTACAGAGTTGCTATAAAACTGGTAATAAAACAGCCCCTGTTGTGCAGCAAGCTCTGTTTACTCCAAAATGTAAATTTTCTTCTTGACTATAATTTCCACAGGAATAAGCGTCAGAAGACGTGAGTTTGAGTATCTGTGTGAAATATATCTATTTGAGGATGCTTTCTTCCTCCCCTTACATGGCTTTTCAGCATTTCTGGGTACTAATAGTCTCAGAGAAAAAAAACAGAATGTTGGCTCAGAAGAGCTATTTCAGTGCTCTCCAGTATCCAGTAGCCTTCACCACACCCCAAAGATGCACAGCCCTTATGAGCACAGAGAGGCAGAGATCAATCTGAATTTTTACTGAAAAGAAGTGTGCTGGCTCTGGCTAAAAAAAAAAAAAAAAAAAAAAAAAAGTAGACTGGTCACCAGAATCAAATCACTCTTCTGGAAGTGCAGTGAAAAAAAGAAATAGCAAAGCAGAAAACACAGAATCAACCCTTTCAGGTCAACCTACAGGCCGCTGCTAAGTAAATAGATTTTTACAAGTATATCATCACATATTCAACATAAACACGCTGAGATATCTTTTTCTCCTCTATTCAGAACTACTCCCTACTAAGGATATAATGTCTGTGGTGCTTCAAAAGTCACAGATTTGTCTAATTATCTTCAATTCATATGTTTGTTAGAGGCTCACAAAAATCTGTGACACTGAAAGACATTATGGAAAGATACCGTTTCAATAATTGGAAGGATTGTAGGAACATTATTATAGTCATTTCAAAGGAACAGAGCACAAAATAATGGTGTTGGGATATGGAGGCGGGTAGTTTTTCATTCACCCTTACTCTTTACACTGCAATAACCAGCATAAGATCAAAAATATAAAATCTTTCCCTCCTCTACACACCAATAACACATGTCTCATGAATCATTTTTGCAATGTCTGCTGGTCATGTTTAGTTCTGTAATCACTTCCATTTTATTTTACTTTTTCAAAGCAGGAAACATCTGCTTGTTTCATACATTGGACTCTGCATTAAGTCCCCAGGAAAATAAAATTCTAAGCCCCTCCAAAGTAAATAGGAAAAAATGCACTTTTTTCTCTGAAGGCCAGAACTTTATCTCAAATCTTTCAGTTTCAGCTAAATTTTCAAGGTTGAAAGCCTTCCCTGCATTTGGGAAAACGTAAAACCATAGTCTCCATCACCCTTAGCCATTAGCTTTCACATGATTTATGCTAAAAGAGGTCACAGCTGCCTCAATTCAGTCTTCAAGTATTTAAGTTCATGCAGGTACATGCAACATGAATCTGGAACCAAAGCTGAATCTCTTTTCAGTGCTAGTTACTGCTTTTCATCATTTTAAAGCACCAATAAGCATATATACTCTCTATCCAACATAAAAAATATCAGATAATGGCATGCAGAAAGAGATCAGTTCTAGGCAAGAGATTTTGTTTGGTGCTAAGTCTTGGAGTTACAACATTATGTCTCTGTTGTTTGATGTACTGGTTCACCTTTTACCTTTGCTCAACCTATCCCCATGTGCTGCCTCCCCCCTTTCCTTCCTCTCCTTTATACAGGTGTATAATAGCTATCCAGTCCTAATGATATGAAATATGCTGGTTTATGCCAGCAAGCCTGTGTGGCTTCATTTTTCCCTCCAAATATGGGCAAGCCACCTTTTTTTTATGTACACTTTTTTTATAAAAGTGGTAATACTGAAAAACAAAACATACATTATTGCTTTGAGTTAAACATGTCACAGTATGTATTAAAAGCCCATTTACACTGGAAGGTGCTTTCCTATGGCATGTAGAAGGAAAATGATTTATTTAAGAAATCATTTACACATTTACCCTTATTTTATATATTGCTTTTAGTGTGCAACAATTTCTTTACTCAGGAGAGTTCTTAATACTCCCAAATGGCCAGGAAATAAAATTAAATGTTCAACGATTTTGCCATCTGGTGGGTGCAGATATCACACTTTTGATGCTGAATTTTGGTTGCCAGACCCAAATGTGCAGAAAGCAATTAAAATTCTTTACTTTGGTCATGCAGGAGGTGAGAAAAAAAGGCTCAGTGTGCAATGTGACAGATGTGAGCTCTTGAAAACACATGAACTTCAAAGCCTATTATGCAGGGAGATATGGTAAGCACTGTGGACTTGTGGAATATTCAGAAAATCTTTTAGATCAGTGCTATAAACATTATGTGCAGAGAAAACCTCACTTTTCTGAGAAAATTAGTTTATACCAGCTTACTCCAGTATCAACCAAGGAGGCAAAGGATGAAAGAAACATCTCTCCCCAAAGCACGTACACAAAGCTAAAAAACTAGAAATCTGACAAACATGCACCTGCAATTTCCCAGGATTCCGCAGAACCAAAGCCTTACTAACCTAGAAAGTAAGACAACTATTTCCAAGGTTTTTTTCTTTTCAATTGTTATTATGTAGTGCTGGGTTCTAGAGGATGAATATGCCACCTTTGAAATCCAGTTTGAAAGTCCCTATTTCACTTACTTCTTGCCCCAAAAGGGCACGCAGAACTAAAGCCAATGCTGCATTTGGGAGTGTCCCATTCCCCTTGGTTAGCCTACTAGCTTTCTCTATCAGAGCTCTCTAATTCTCATGGAATCTTGGAATTCTCCATGATTATCCTTTAATCACATGACATTCCCAGCCTCTGATGTGTTTGTCACAGCAATATGATTAATCTTTGCATAAAGCACATAAGACCATTATCAATGGAACATCTTTTTTTGGAAAGAGAATCATCAGCCCCCCCATCAGCTTTCTTACAAAGATTTTTTTTTAAACAAACATCTTTTTGGCACTTTATTGTTCTCAGGAAAGAGCAGAATGAACTCAGTGGATGATATTTAAGTGATATTTACTCCAGTGGTCTCTAGGGTGGGCTTTACATTTTCACATTACAGTTGCTGTCTGCATAAGTATTTTAATTGCACCAATATTTACATAAGAATACAAGAAACAAAAGTATCCCTCTTTCCTAGCTCATGGAGAACACATGACTGACACCACATAGCAAATATTAATTTATGCTGAGCCTGTTGATGTGCCTGTCCTCAAGCCCTTAGCATTCCTGCACAACTACAAACCACAGGCTATAGTGAAAAGGCAAACATCATCCTGAATTTCTCACAGACACTTAGCAAACTGGAAACATTATTTGCTCCTGCTAGAGTGGGAAATCACAGGCACTTGGTGCTAAGGAACTGAAAGCAAGTACAGTGACAAACAAAGCACAGAGGGCATGCAGAAAGAGGTCTGTGTATCCATTTCAGATCTGGAGTCTGCTGCTCTCAGTAGCAACTCCTATGCTGCATATTCATGAACATATTTCTGAAACTATAAGCCAAAATTAACTGAAAGGAATGACTTTAAACAATGCCCCAGGCAGCTTCTGACTGCTAACAAGCCTTCACCAGGCTCACTGATACTAGTCTCCTGCAAGACTTTGTTTCAGACAGCCATTATGCTGCACTGGTGGGAAATTCCAGGTTAATATTGCTCTGAGACACATGGTCCTTTCAGCCAACTCACTCCGAGCTTCTGTACCAAATATTCATGGGGACTGGCTAGTGGAGAGGCCAGGTCTGCTCTGTCCATTGCAAAGAGGTGCTTGAGGAGCTTACATGACTCCCCAGAATGACAGGCTTGGATACTGTACAAGCTTAGGATATTTGCTATCAACAAGGATCCTAAGACCTTTCAAAAGTGATGTAAACTCTGAAGCCTTTGTTGGCAGTTAGAGATTTCTGGGCACTGTGGTTCATACACTGGTTCTGCTTCCAGGGGTAAGCCAGGCATGCTGAGATCATCTTCTTACCTTAACACACAAGGAGAACTTGTACACTGCGGAATGCAAATATGCTTTGAGCTCAAACAACTTCAGGCTATCAATGCAGCTCCTACTGCTTCATCTTTCTACAATCTTCCCTGGTTAGTTTGACCATCTGTAATTTTTATTGAAAAACTCCATTCAATCTACTTTATTAAACATATTTATTTAAAAAATCCTTTTTTTCCCTTCTACTCTACTGCCTAATTTTCTCTGTTGGTCCAACTTTGAAGTGCTAGTGCTTCAGCTGGCAGCTTTTTATTATAGTTACATAGACACCATAATTTGAAAGGCCAGGAAATCCCTCTTATTCTCAGTATAATGCTTGCTGTCATGGAACTATGCATTATTAATTTCATAAGATCAGGCAAACATGACACTGTAGGAAAATTGGCACAACATCAGTTAAAATGTGCTGCAAAGGTTGTCCTTTACAGAATGTTTAGGCTGGTAAAGGGGGCTGGCAGAGTTGAGCTGCCAGACAAGAGCCTGAGGCCTTATTGACTTTCAGTCCAGAACAGTCAAGAACTAAATCCCATTCTCTGGTCCCACCAATCTCCTCAGAAGATGTTGTGACTGTCCAGTGGTTATCACTTACTCTGTCCTTTCGCCACTCCTAAAAATAATGTTTAAACTATAACTGAGGAGGATCATCTTTTTCCAGCCAATCTATAACCTTCCCTCTTCATCATTTCCATCAGAGTTTACATGCTTCCTTTTCTGCTGCTTCTGTTATTTCTGGAGTATTCCTACTACGTTTTGCCAGTCTCTGACATTGCCATGAAAGAAACCCAGCAAGGAAACAAGTATATACAAGTACTTCAAATAATTAAGGCTATTCTACTCTGTTCTAACTAAAGATATAAATAAAAAATATTTGCATTTAAATAAACTCAGAAAAATTCTATGAAAATCACAAAATTCAGATAACTGCAAGAGTGGATCACAGAAAAAGAGGAAATTAGACCAGAAAGGCTTTGTCTGATCTCTATGCCTAAGTAAGCAATTCCCTCAGGATGCCCTGAAGTGTATTTTATACACTTCATAAATGTCTGCCTGTCAATATTTGTGTGTGTTGCAATTAAGGCTTGTAGAACTGTAATGTCACTCTTCCATAGAAAATAAATAGATTACAACAAAACTCTGATGAAAAACGTACAATATGTTGTTAATCAACATACATTTATATGTAGATAATATGTGTAAAATTATAAATATGAAATGGGCAAATAATTGTTCTTGCAAGAACTGTCTGGCTGCATGAATCCCTCCCTTTCTTTTGTTTCACCCACTCTCAAAATCCTGATTCAGAAGTGTTTTAGTGTGTTTAACTTCAATGTCCTGAAAATCTCTGTAAAGTGCTGACTTGAGGATCTTGGCAGGGGCCCAAATGACAAGGGAAGTTGATCTTTCTAGGAGAGCGTATTTTGAAATGGCTTCTGTCTTGTTTGTCCAGCACCTTCTAAGCCATGATATCACAATGCAGTATTATGTAAGTGCTGGAAGCAAAGATTTCTTGTTAGAGTAAGCCGGCACACCACTGATTATAACGGGATTTTAACTCAATTTTTTCTAGAACTACTGGGTTATGACAAAAATTATAATGCTGCTAATGGAAGAGCGGACAGTGACAATGTGACAGTTTCCATTGACCTTTACAGATAATGTAAACCTAGAAAAGGGCATTGTAAATGTTATGCCTTCAACATCTTTATCTACAGCTGAAACCAGGCTAAAGAAATCAAATGTTTCTTATATAATTATGCAAATACTAAAGTATTTCTATCAACACATAGATAGAAAAACTGATCTCATTATCACTTGATGATGCCAGTTTGGTAATTTGGGGTTAACCAAGGTGGTAAGTTTCTTATATCAATGCAAATTTTAATTGCAAACTGAATAACTACAAAACCCTCGCTAGCAAAAATGAGAAATAGGCTTCTTAGAAAAAGTCCCTCAGTTTTGCAGTTCATTTATGCACAGTTTTTTACTAGTTAATTGGTTTACTATTTAGATGGTTGGGTGAAATTTTCTTGTTGAATTCAAACACATAGTAATAATTTTAAGGATTTTTCCCAAATGAGAAGATAAACTTAAAAATAAAAGTAATTTATTTTATTTTTATGTGATTCTTCCAGAAATCTAATCAGAAAATTATTAATTCCCACAGAAGACCTTCAAAATTCTAATGATAGCTGCTCTTAAGCAACATATGGATAAGTATGTTTTCAAGGAGATCAAGAGAGGGGAAAGAGTTATAATTCATAGAACTAGGAGGGGTTATTCACATTTGAAGGGAATAAATTTTGCAGAGAAAAACAGAATGTGAGACAAAATGACTTTGCAGGAAGATCAACTACTACAGACAGAGTAGACATGAAATTCATCCATCATTTCTTCCTTGAGGAGGGTAATTCAGCTGGAAGCACCCAGTCCCCTACAGTCATGCCTATCAGATGAATCAGTTTAAAAATTAAGTGGATGGATAAAAAGGAATGGCATCTATATCAATTACATAAAGAAATCCCTTTGACAAAGGAATGAGAAAACAACAGTTTTTTTCCACTGAACTGAGAGAAAGGATAAGGTGATTATTTTTTGGCAAACTGTCCCAAAAGTTCTGCAAAACAGGATGGTTTGACTGAAATATTTAATCTGCAATGAGCATATTTTGTAGTTTAAAGGATGGTACGGACTCAAAATGCCACTTTTGGACATGAAATATAGAAGAATAAACATTTCATCCCGTATACCATTTTTGTGGCCTCACATGCTACTTCTGTGAGTATCTTTTTCATTCAGGAATCTGATAGATCCACATTTAGTTGCAAACCACATGGTTGGAATCTGTGTGATCTGCTAAATTTCACTATATTAACAGAAGCCCATGCCATTTAGACTTGGAAACACTTAAGCTGTTTGACAATTAGTTAAACTAAATGAGAGATTAATTTTTAGATCAGCAAATGATTGCTAGGTAAGAGTTTGTGATGATACAGTATTACCCTGATTTTTCATTATAAGACTTGTTCTCAAAGCTAAATATTTGAGATGCTTCTAAAATTTTTCCACTCCGGCGGGAATTTGTTATACCATTATAAATAAATCCTCTGATCATGAATAGAAATAAGAAGCTGCTACTCACATTGACAGAGCAAAAATATGTATTGCCACAAATTACTGTCTTACCTAATTTGAGATGGAAAGATTCCTGGGAATTCCAGGGAAGGATGACATTAGCACAGATGAAGCTGCTGGACAAAACTTCAAAGGGTAGGAGAAGATACTATAAAGAGATATTAATCAAATTAGACAGAAAAGCAGAAAAATTTCTTTCAGAAGACAAATTTCAAAGCAGTTCTAAAAGTACACTGATTAAAGTGCTGCAAGGTGGTTATACAATATTGATACAAGTTTTAGTTTTAAAACCAAAGAAGTGATATTTTTGACTACATAATGTCTAATCTAAATCTTGACCCATACAACTGTAAATTTAAAATATTTTTAGTCACCAAAATAATAGAAATGCTAAGAATAGAAACAAGAAAATTATTGTTCTTGGCCATGGTAACTCTTTAAAGTTCTCCAGATTCCTTTATTTATTGTTTTTTAGGTGAGATTTGGGGTCCAACAACAAGAACTCAGTAATGTTTTGGAGCATTTCCCCAAAATATATCTCAGAGCTAATGAGCACTAGATATTACTGTCTTACAGGAACTAGACAGACAAACAACATTAAGTATTTTGCTACTCCTCTGGTCTCAAGATTAGCACTAGACAGGTCCTCACCATGCCTAAAATGAAAGGATCCCGCTAAGATGTCATGTGAAAGTCTGTTCTACATAATTCTTTTGCTCCACAATCTGCTGGAAAAAAAAAGACTTGAATGAGAATGACTCGTTATGGATACCTTCAATTAATACTAGAATCATTTGCAGAAGGCACAGATATGTCAATATTAGGTTATATATTATAAGGTTATTTCATGTAATTAAAAGAAATGCCTTTGCCACTTCCAAAGCAGGCTATTTCAGTCCAGTCACATGCAAAGGAGCATTTCCTTCCTTAGACCACTACTTTTAGACTCTTCACAAGCAGAAGATTTTAGTGTCTGCTCCATTAAAGCCTCTGCATCGCTTTTTTTTTTTTTTTTTTGGTTGCTCCTTTCCCTTTTTAAGCTCTCTGAGCTCATTTCTCAGGATTTGACCATGAAGAGGCACCAGAAAATCTACCTCTACCCTGTCTGCAAACTTGAACACCAGATTCAGAGTGAATTTTGTTAAGCCAGCAAGCCCATTTCCTTGTGTATGTGCCTCACCAGCTGGGAGGCTGGTCCTAGGTGGATGCTCTCTGCTGCTAAGTTAAGCAACTGGCTAGAAGCTACACAACAATTTCTCGTTATTTGGAGGATAATACAGTAATAATGTTGCCAACAGCATGAAAATTATATTAATAATTACATGTTTCCTTGGGTTTGGAGTTCAGTGAAAAAATAGAAATTTCTTAGAGGGTTTCTATAATAGGTCATGATACCACTACCACCACATTAATGCAATTTTAAGTAATTTCTTGACACACCTTGTGATCTACAAAGTTTTCTTTTTGAATTCAGTAACTCTACAAAAAGTCTTTTTAACTACAGACCCGGTAGTTTATTTCCTTTTCTAGCTTTTATCCATTTAATTTCATTAATCTTCCATACAGGGCAAAAGTAAGGATTCATGAGTCTCATTTCCAAAAGCAAAAGTATTGACTGACTTTTTTAGATGGCATTAATCATGTCATCTTAAGCCCTTAAATTTTAATACAAATGCTCTTATTTTACTGAAATAGACAAATGCTTGAATTAAGATGTCAAGTTTTTGATAAGGATTAAAAAATTGCCTTCTAATATTTTAATAATATTTCCACAAATTATACCCACTTGCAAAACCATACTACCAAGCAAAAAAACAATTATTCACAGAGGAAACTATTTGCCATATTAAGGAAAATTTTTGAAGTTAGGAATAAATAAATAGGTATTTTTCTGCTATATTGGTAACATTAAGCACTGCTGTAAGCAGCATTGGTGATGTTGGAAGAACATTTATAAAAAATAAAAGGAATTAGATCCTTAGTACCTATAAATGGAGTTAATATCACTCATTTCTTTAAGATCTAAGGATGTCTTGAAGTGTAAGCTTTCTCAGAACAAAGAGAAAGTGCACTGACTAGACACTCTATCATATGTTTTACTAAAAAACTAGTGAATATTAATATTTTGAATCAAAGAAAGGTGCTTCCAAGGTGAAAAGTTTCTCTTTGAAGATAGTTGAAATCTGGAAAATGAGTCTGCAAGACTTATGCTGTTCCCCAAAAACACATGGAATTTTTTATCCCCAAGTGTTTTCACCATTTCTTTTTGTTTTCCCACTACTTTCTTCATGCCTCTGTTTCTGAATGTGGTGTACCACCAATTTTCACATTATATTTTAATAATTAATGACAGTGGGACATCTCTGGCTATCCACAGGCCTTACATCACGTAGCTTCACATATCTCAAAATGCATGGCAAATTGAAGCACGTCTTTATCAAATCTGGGGTGCTCAGAGATTTGCAAGTGTTGTCTAAGGTCTCAGAAGGACCCATTGCTGACTTATGAGTAAAATCTCTGGTCCTTCATTCTCAGCCTCCTGTTGATGTGACAGGTCTCTGCGGTTTCTGTCATCATACAAACTGCTGCAGCCTGATCCAAAAGAATCCTGGGATTCCTTTTCTAATTCTGGTAGCAAAAAGAGCACGGAAGTAGTTCTCCAAGGCTTACATTATAGCCTGGTATAATGGGTATTCAAGCATGCAGCCCCATTGGTATTAATAAAACTGCTATGACTGAAAATCTGCGCTTAACTCCACGATTGCACTGGATCCCATTTTCCAGCATTTATTCACCTGGTAGGCAGGACACTACTGACATCAAAATAGTGCAGTGGTAACAAAGAGGGAAAGCTGACATTGTCACACCCATCTTGATGAGTACTCTTTGATCATATGGAAGTGACCGTGTACAATGTCATCCTACTGAAAAGCAGTTTATTTGCAGCCTGGACATTGAGCACCGTATTGCTCCAGAGCACCAGGCTGATCAGCTGCTGTTAGTCATCAGCCAGAACCTGATTCTTTTGAAATCAAAGGTAGCTTTAATATTGAATTTAATGGGACAGTCGGGGTGAGTTAATGGAAAAGGTGAACACAGAAGAGATAGAGCAAAATTTTAAAAAAATCATCTCACAAAAATGCTCTTCTGCATGTGTCAGTGACTGAATGCTGCAGAGTTCACTGACAGAATACACATCACACAGGGATTTGAAAAGAGCCTGCAGAAAACAGCTTTAATTCCTACCCTCTGAACACAGAAGAGCTGCAGAGAGACATAGGAAAGTATGTTAAAAAAACTTCTTGGGGAAATTATAGATTTTTCCGTTTATTTGGGAATAAAGAATAAAATTAACTGTGAGGCAAAAATCAAGGTATTTGGAACTGCAGGTGACTGGGCTAGAAAATACATATTATTTATGTGATAAAAGGTAAATCTTTCATTTCAAGATTTCTTTTTTAATTTATAATTTCATCCATTTAAAATGTTTCTGAATCTTTTAAAACATGAGTTAAATGTCAAAAAATGAAAACTCATTTTAGTAAGAAAAACATTCACTGTATATTGAGGAAATAAAAAGAAGGGGAATGTACTGTTTGTTTATTTGGGTTTTTCAGAGATCATTTTAGTAGGAAAGCACAGTGTTTCTTGATATAACATCTGGTGTATTTGGAAACGTTGAGCCTTTATTGGCACAAAATCCCTCCACCAGGCTTTAGATTTTTTGGGGAAAGGGGACCAGGTTTTTACTGCTGTGAAAGAGTTGTTCAAAAAGAAGAATTTCAAACACACTCCAATGTCAAAAAAACTAAATTTTTCAAATTAGATGGACTTTCTCACCATTTTGTATTAAATAGCACATTTTTTACTTCCATTTCCTTTCCTTTTTCCTGGTTGTTTATCATGAAAAAAGGCAGTTATTTTACAAACTGACCCCCTATATTTAAAACACATGCCAGATGTCTTAGAAGGCCATTTTGTGGTGTATAAAATACCTATTCCTGTGTAGAGCATACTACAGCCTTGAGATCAGAAGACAACAAAAGAAACCCCACTGAGACCCTCTTCTACCACATACATGCAGTACCTCGCACTTTGGCTGAGTCCAGGAACCTCATTTGCAGTATCAGACAGAAGGAAACACCTTCAAGATTATCTTCCTTCCAGATGTTAATCTAATTTCCACCTGCTAGCAAGGGATGATGAGAATTCACTGACCTGGAAGAGTGAGTAGTTACAAGGTAAAAACATAAAACGCATAGTCGCTGCTTCATCTCAAATATATTTCTTCTTATGCATTTCATTGCTCATTTTAAACCACATTTTTCTGGGCTAATATAACAAATATTCTTGGCTTTCCACATGGGGTATAATGTACTCTGAGTTAACAATACATATAATCTTTTCCTCTCCCCAGTATAGTTTCAGAATAATTTCATGCCATGAGGAACTTCTTGAATGCTAATTTCTGAGCAGTTGCCTTGACAGGTTGGGATAGAGAATCTTCTGTATTTATTTATTCTGTACTACATAGAGAGTTGATGGACTACAGAAATGCTTGACTGGGTGCAGCCGCATATCTTGCCTACAATGGACCTAATTTAAATTTCTCTTACATTGATTTAACTGCACTGGAATCAATAGAATTCCTCTTGATTTTCATTAGTGTAGTGTAAGAGACAGGGATTAGGCTCAGTATGTTGAATGCAGAAACTTTTGTTGTTGATTAAAAGAACTGCAAGTGAAGTCCAGTGAAAAGAATGTAATTAGTGTCATTCCAGGCTGACATTCTCTTTTGTTCAGTTCTCCATTTTTTTTTGTTTCACACCAGCCTATAGATGAGGGTTATGGATCAGATTGTTTTGTAGTACTAAAAAGCCAAGGAGAGGAAAGCAAGAAAAACTGACTGTAAAAGAACCCTGCAACTCCACTGAAATTAACTGAGCTGAACAGATGTGAGGAACGTTAAAACTTACTTTCAAGAGGTTGGAAAATTACAGGGATATAAAGTTTTCAGCTTCATGAAGACAAAAAAAATGAAATTGTTGTAGAGAGGCAATCCAAATGTTTTAGATTTCTCCCTACCTCTGTTTAAGGTTTATGTCTCATACTAAAATCAGATGTAACCAATACCTGGGAAGGATCATGAGAATTACAACCTCAGAGCTCAGGCTGGAGGTGGAGGTAGCCTACAGGTGGAGATTAAAGATGCCAATTTATTAGGAAAGGCTACACCCTGTCTAAGGCAGAAGGAATAAATGAATAAAGATCAACTGTACCTATTAATGTTGATTGTTGAGGGCAGAATATTCTAAATTAGGCTACAGGAAAAAAAAAAAACACAAAAAAAAAAAAAAAAAAAAAAAAAAAAAAAACAAAAAACAAGCAAATAAACACACACACACAAAAAAAACCCTCCAACCTAGAAATACATCCAGAACATCCAGAAAATATCCTCCAATTTCTTACTCATTGCTGTTTGGCAACCCTTTGATCCTTGACTGGGATATGAAATCAGCACATTTCAGTATATTTGCCAGTCTGTGCTCAATGCACAATGACTGTCTTTTCTGCTTCTGCTAAACTGGTAGACACATTTTGAAAATATCCCCAAGACTCTTGCTCAGCTGCAGTTTCCCTGAGAGTACTCCTTGCATTAACCAGGATGAAATCCCAGCCGAGCACTACTCCAACACTGCTCTTTTTGGCTTTGTATCTTCGCACTCTCTGGTTGCCTTCATGCAACACCCAGAGGCATGCAGCATGATTTCAGGTTCCTGCTCTAAAAATACTGTTCTGAAAGGCTGCTACATAATCCCCACACTATTTCAAATCCTTTAAACTGAAAAGAAACACAAACAAAATAACAATTTTACCCTCCATCCACTTGGAGCCCAGTGGAGGCAGAAGGTCAAGTGCCTCAGAGTTTGGATGCAGCTTGTGACATTTGGCCTGACAGCCAAGAAATGGTCCCTGGCCTAATGCTACTTAGTAGCCCAGATAGGGCCAGAATTTTTTTTCCAATTAATGTTAATCAGAGATAGAAACAGAAAGAAAGGCATTTTTGAGACCCTCAAAAAAACTTATGAAATACCTGCTTTAGCTGCTATAGTAGGGTAAGACAGAAACAGGGAAGACAGGAGGTGTGTGGCAATGTATTAGATAGCATTTATTGCCTAGCTGCAAAGAGAACAACACATTATTTGAATGAATATGCAACATGTTTTCCTGGCAATGCAAAGCACGTACACCAGAGAGGTACAAAGCAGAGCTGTTCAGTGAATAAAGGATGTGTTCTGTTTGGTGAAGCGGATCCAAAGGAGTCAAAGTTTTTCTGGTCAGGGATCAAAATCTGTTTCAAAATCCTTTACCAAAACACTATTCCAAACAAAAACAGAAAAAAGAAGCATAAGGATTTTGAAAAATGTGGCAGGGAATAATTCTGGTACTTTATGGACTGAAAAAGAAGGTTTTTAAAGAACAAGGGTTTGGCTGCATCTGATACTTTGGCTGCAGTAAATCTAACGTGACTCTTCAGGATAAAAATAATTGAGATAAACAGGGCATACTGAATAATCATCACCTATAACTAACCAGTAGAAACTCAACAAAGATAAAACTTACAATTAAGACTTCTTTTTACCTTTGTGAGGCAATGCTGTGCTGTGCAAAGCTGTGGACCAGCTCCTGCACATTGTAAGTCTGGGATGCACACAGAAATGTCTGTGTAGGAGAAAACTGCTTTTGCAAAGATGGAAAAGCCCTTAGTGACCTCTTCCAGGCACTTGGGGTCAAAACAAGGTTTGGAGACAAGTCAACTCTTCTGAGCAGTTTAGATGCATCTCAAACACTGTCAATTCAATCGAGCTAATAAAGAATTATTTTGAGGTGCAAAGCTATTTCACCTTAGAGAGAGCACCAGGAGTCATTCTGTTTCCTCTATGCCACAGGCTCTGCAATTCTAGGATCTGACAAAAAAAAAGAAATCCTAAAGCCCATTCAGGGCTCAATTTTTTAAAGATTTTGACACAGTCAACACTTATTCATTGAAAGGGAGTTGAGAAACCTCTGAAAGTAAAGACTGCAGGAACATAATAGGATGAAGGAGATAGTCTTTCTTTTGAAATCTGTTTTGAAACACTTAACGTGTACAACTGAAAAACTTTAATTTGAAGCTTATCTTCAACAAAATCAATACTTAGAAAGCTTGGCAGACTGTACTGTGTTTAGAAAAGGAAGAAATTTTTCACAGTGCCCATTACAAGGTAAGAAAGGACTTAATAAATTTTGTGAGTTTTAAAAGGACCAAAAGAACTAAGATTTGAAGATAGACCATTAGTTCTACTTTTGAAGCAAGTGCAGACTCTGTCCTGAGTGTCTTAGTAAACAATAACTCTTACCAAAGAGCACCATATCCAGCTTGTTGATCACTGAAAACGCTTGCACAATTTCCTGAAAAGTCAACATTTTTCAAGGGAAGTGTCTGAATCAAGTGAAGCTAATCTTCAATAAAGCAAAACCAGGAGGTCAAGACATTGAAGCTGATGTATACCACTGAGAAACATAATTGCACCTTTTCTGTGTTTTCATTATATCTTTTTAGTTAGATATAATGATTAAATTATATGGATTTTTCATCAATTTTTTTATTGAAACTGACTCTTCAATTAATACATTATGTAATAAATTTCAGGTCATAAAAATTCAGACTGTTTTAATTTCAAGTCTGTACCACAAAACATATTATGAAAGATATATAACCAGTCTTCAGACACTGAAAGTGACTCTCCTTTATCATCCCTACCTTTATCATCTTTCAAGAACTTAAAGACTACCTCCAGCAATTTTTCATGCAATCTATAAATGTCACAGATCATGGGAAATCCAACGCTGTAACTTTTTTCCCTGCTAGTACAGTGGACAAGATATTTGTGAAAAGGTATGAAACTTCTGAACTTCTAGGATACATTATTTTACTTCATGGTAAATCTTGGAACAAATTACCATTTAATTTGCTGATACAATCAAGTGATCTCTCCCACCTGATAAAGTCTAGTTGTCTAATTCAGCCTGCACATTTACTGCATTTATGATGTTCCTGCAAAATTACTTTGTCATTTCCTGTATTTGGGCATTTTTTTATTGACCAAAGTGCTTCAAGAGTTTTGTTCTTAAGAGCTGAGCTAGAATTATGTTTACACATTGACTTCCATCTGACAGTCCAATGTAAAAAATTGAAAAACCTATGCATAAATTACTGAAACCCTATGAGAACTGTTGCTACCTTTACTGGCCTATGTGAAATCATTTTTCTACTCCTGACAGAAAATGCAAAGCTTTTCTTCTCTTGAGGGCATGTACCTAACTTGTTGATGGAATGTGACCATCACAGTCACTGTCATGCTCCTAGTTCCTGCAGGGATGTAATCTGAGACACTAAGACATTAATAGTTGGACTCCAGACCATAATAACTCTGTTTCACAGCCTCTGTGCTAGCCAATAAATTCTAGATATCGAACAGAACACTATCAATGTGTAGCCAACTATAAATTTACAAGGTATTATCATCATTAAATACACAGATCATTAAGTTTATATGGCAGCACTTGCTGCATTTCTTTTAGATACAGAAAAGCTGCACTGAAAATACACTTCAGATACAGCTTGGGGTTTTTTTAAGTGGTATGTCATTCTACATGCAGTTTTCAAATAAATGTAGGGTCCTTTGCTTTAGAAGACACTGCACAAGTGTATCACACTTATTTGTGCACAGCACACAATTTTGGACAGAAAGTTGATCAAAAATTTACATAGATTTCTGTAAAAGTATTTCCAACTTCATTGCTCAGAAATCTCTCCTTGGGAGGTGAATGCACTCAAGAATGTCCCCAGTATTTTTCTTTAAGCTGTGCTTTCCTGTCTGCATGCACTGGTGTAGGGATCTTTTTGAGTAAGACAGATGAAATCCTCACCTTCTGTTTCCTTGTTTTTAGATGTCATTTCACAACATAACTTCTCTGAAACCCTCACCCAGCCCTTTTAATAACCTAACTGAAAACCTATCTTACTCCTATGACCATCACACATGTCTAGCCTACCCTCCCACCATCTGCTCAGCAGTCAAGAGCTCATGGCACACCAGGTCTACCTCTCTACCAACATTCCCCACTATTCCTAGATTCTTGATGCAATTTCCAGTGAGTGTTTAAGTCATCTCAGAACCAATGTCCCAGTCCAGCCAGGAGGAGCTGGCTTCCTACCATGCTTTCAGCCATACTGTGGGAAGAGTACTCACTCAGTCTTTGCATGAAAAATACTTAGTGCCTATGTACTGGAAGCCTTTTTAAACCAAAAGAGCATAGATTTAGACTGGACATAAGGAAGAAGTTTTTACAATGACTGTGGTGAGACATTGGAACAGGTTGCCCAAAGAAGAGGTGGATGTTCCATCCCTGGAAAGGTTCCAGGTCAGTCTGGATAAGGCTTTGAGCAATCTGGTCCAGTGGAAGGTGTTGCTGCCTGTGGCAGGGTGGCTGGGATTATGTGATCTTTAAAATTCCCTTTCAACTCAAACCATTCCATTATTCTTTGACTTGCTGTTTAAATAAGAGACATTTCAAACTCTTCCTCAAGTGCCATTTCCTCACCTGTGTTAAAAGAACAAAAAATAGAAATGTGGTATAACATCAGGTTTCAACAAGCGTAGGCATAACCTTGCAGACACAGACACAACTTCTGTTTCACGTGTGAAGTGTAGTGCAGGGGGTTACTTGTCTTTCCTCAGCTTTGAGACTAAGTGTCCCCAGCCTGAATTCTGATGCTACCTTAATTAGCAGTAGCATTTCTTTGCAGTGCTCTACAAGGTCCTAATTGAGCTTTCCAATTACTCATGTGAACAAAATAAATGAAAGATAGGAGGAGCAGTCTTCTAAAATAATGCATATGGTATAGATTCTCCTCAAAGCCTTTAGCCACTAAATGAAGGAAGGCTGGATTTGCTTAAAAAAATATGTAGAAGGAAGGATGACAGCCTTTTCTGCCCATCCTCTCCTTGTGCACACATTACAATATACATGTCTATCATAACTCCTGGCAAGGAGATGAGACATGTCTCAGAGGGATGACACTATAGCCATCTCTCTCCTACATCTAGAAAAGTATTCTGAACAGGACCTCAGTAGGTGTAATGGGGAGAACAGGAAAGAAATAGGGAAAAGGGAAGAGCATGGTTGTTCTCAGCTCTTTGTGCTGTTGACAGGCATTTGTGCATCCAAAGAGTGAAGAAATCATGCAGTGGGAAGGACAGCAATTACAGGGAATGAACTGGGCTTCAGACCCCATTCCCTGAGATTTGCGTACATTTAACCTGAGTCCATTACTGAGCTAAAATTAAAACACAGAAATCGAAACTTTGGGTTACTTTCCTCCCAGGAAAGCACACTAATCATTAAGCTACACTGAGTTTGCCTCACATCATCGTCCCCCCTTGTCTGGATTTGACAGTGTCCTCAAGCTTCAAAAAGACCCAAAAAATGCTGTCCCTGTGTCTGGAGCCTGCATTTCCCTGTTAGACACAGAGAGGCTCGCTGGCACAGGGCAGGCTTCCAGGCAGACGTTGGTCTCCCCTTTCTCTCCATGGCAGCAGCATCAAAGAACGGTAGAGAAAATTGGAGGGGGGACAGCACATTATCTGCTCTCACTTGCAGACATCCAGCACGCCCTACAATGAGAAACCTGTAGGAAGCGCCTTTTAGTGCCTAGTGAACATTTTTTTTTCACTTTTGAGAAAACTGGTGACACGAACTGACAAATGACTATACAATTTTCAAGTTATGCACACAATAAAGAGATAAAGGTCTTAAATCTAAGGAAAATTAAGATCCGTGGAAAAATATCAGCGTAGCCAATGGTGATAGCTAGATTCCAAAAAGGGCTGATTATTGCCTTGTGCCACATGTGCCATTTACTTGACATCTAAAAATATACCTATTAAGAGCTGGAAGCACTTACTCCTTTCTGTGTGTACAGACATTTTCATGACCAGACTCGGGCTTGTATCAGGTTCCTGGAGAGGAGACAAACCTCACGAGTGGCCATGGACACATCCTGTCTGGCACAGAGCATCAGCTGACATATAGGCTATATCTCTGCAGAAAGCAAGGAATTGAAGAATGGACCCTAGTTGCAGCTAAAATTAATGAGAGTAATGGAAAGAGAAGAATTTTAGTAATTCTGCTATGAAATCTAAAAGACTGGAGTAAATCTAAAAGACCAAGAAACAATGGTGAAGCCAGTCTAGATTTACTGGGTGTTTTTCCAGGTTAGACAACCTTCTCTTGTAGATTTTAAAAGAGAATACTTGAAAGTTATATTGCTTTTCAGAAATTAAGGAAGGTTTAATGATAATTAAAGATAGACACACAGAAAAATGCTTTATGGTTCTTATCTTCATAAGTCAACAGTTATTAATAAACACACTGTAGCGCTCTGATTAGAAAGGTTGGAAGAAACAAAGTTTCCTGTTTTCAGTTTATTCTTCAAAGGCCCTTGTTGACAGTATTTTGCTTGCTGTGAGCACAGGAGGAAGACAAGAACAAAGTGAGGTTGTGTAAAAATTTCAAAGTATTGCCTGATGAATGATTGATTATGCTTGATTGATAATACCTCAAGGTGATTCTGCAAACCAGAAAATCCTGTGCTGATCCCACACTGAGGTGCATGAGGTAGACAAATTGCTCACTTCTGTTCACAGACTAATAGTAGAAACCCACCTTTCCAATAAAAACGTCAAAGAGTGGAAAAACAAACATATGCCCCAGTAAAGTATATTGCTAAGGTTTGTATTCCAGCAATTGAAATTTATGGTTTTGTGTAAGACTAAATATTAAATTGAGCACAAAATGTTTACAATATATTTATGATCTTTAATATGGTTTAGGTAAAAGTTATTACTTATTTATTTTCTTCTGTTATTGGTAGAGGTGGTGTTACCGCTGTTTTGGTTTTATTGTTATTGCTCCTCTGGAACTTCTTTTCTCCTTGGGTCAAAAGAATTTTGTATTTGAGTCACTGGCTCAGTTATTAAATCCTATAAAATTCATTCATTTGTTCTCGTCAAACATGATATATTCTCATTTAAAAAAAATAAAAAGGGACATAATCTTCTGAGGAGAAACCTTAGAAAAGGCTTTTTGCTTCCGGATATCTTATGGCTAAAAGTCTCCTGAAAAACTTTTTTTTAAGTATAAAAATTTTTCACGCCCCAAAAGATTGCTAGGGCAGTAGATTATCTCATTGTGATGCTCCAGGGACTGCTGTGTGCACAGTGACGTCTGTGCAGAGGGCGGGTGTCTCAAAATGTGCATTGACCAGCACTGAAAAAACCTGCACTGAAGTCTGGCAGCACACTGAGGTCAGCACAATACTCTAGGCAAGGCCAGCCCACTGGATGCAGACTGACCTTTGCCTCACCACCACCCAAAAGGCCAGGCACTCAGTTCCTCCTGAGAGACCCAGTTCTGAACCTACAGAGCTCTATCACCACTGGGAAGCAGCAGAAGGGAATTTGATGACTTCATGTACACAGAAAACTTCACCAAGGTGAATTCTGGGGGTGCCTTGAAAATCACTAGAGGCTCAGCTCTCAAGGCTTCTAAACACCTCAAACTCCTTGCAGAATGAGAGCCAATAAAGCAAGACCAAAAGTATCTTTCACAGCATGAATAGATTCTTGCTAGAAAAATCAATTCCATTGCACCATCTTTACAAAATTGGTTAGTAAATATGTTGATGAAGCACATCTAGCAGGAAGATATGAAAAAATCAGATTTAATTAAGATATAGTAGTCCCACAGTCCATTTAATTGTCTGACACAAAGATCCAAACATGGCTCTCAAACACCAACACAAAAGGTCTCACCTCGAAAGAAACAGTTAAAGATCTGTGAAGCTCAGTAAGTTTGAGCCAACGGAGAGATGGCTTCAGTTTGAAGAAATAATAGCCTGGGAGTTGTCCTCTTTGTTGCAGTTTTCCCTCTGGGAAACTTAAAATTTGAATGAACATGCTGTTTGAAAAAATCCCAACTTACAGTAAACACACTGCCTCAGTTCATAGCATCACCAGTGCAAGCACAGGTTGTCACTTGAAGGCAACATAAGGATATCTGGGGTAGCCTGAACTGAAACCTTTTTCATCCTAACAACAAGATGGTAACAATAATCTCTAGTTGTTTTACAGTTAAAATTAGATGCTATTATTTTCATCTCACAGTCAATCTTTAAAAGCCCATATGAGCATTATATGAGACTTCACTCACCAGAGGCTGCTTTCTTGGTCCACTGGATTGTCACTTGAGAATTAAGCCTGCTGAAAATCAAGTACTCTGGCATAACTATTGCACAACAATATCCAATCCTGGGCATCTTGTTGAGTCTTCGAAACAGCAAATTCCACTATTGTGTTTCCAAATAGCTGCTAGTTTCCCTTTTCTTATCTTTCTTCTTCCCTCTTATGATGTAAATTGAAGGAAGGCAAACTTAGAGAATAATAAAACTTTTTATGTATTTCTTGGAACAAAAAAAAACCATCTGTTTGAAGGAAGCTTTACTATTACTTTTCTGGTTTTCACCAGTGATTTTATTTACTTACTTTCATTACATTACAGTTTGTCTTTTCATCTAAAAAGAAAACAGCTTACTCTCTTTCATCTTATATATTCCTTTCTTTTGCTCCCTGAAAAGTATTTTTCATACATGCTACATTTCTCTTCCAGATGCATCTTTTGCCACTGTGAACAGACAACTTTTAAGGTTCAAAATCCCCTTTGAATGTCAGAAAAAGCAGCCTGCTTGGCCCTAAACCATGTTCCTAAGGGTTCATAGAAGCAGTAGGATAAAGAAATGAAGGCAGAGACCTGGAATGCCTGTGGCATTAATAATGAAATATGGTGGCTTTCACCTCTGGATTACTGAGTCAAAATGAAAGTTGCTACCCTGTGATCGTTATTCAGTGACCCATATGAAATGTGTGGATGACCTCCATCTAGTTCCCAGTAGATATCTGTCTGTCTTGCAAAAGCTAACCAAAGGTTAGTGCTCCAGTTAGTAGCTTCAAAAGAGGTTGACACCTGTTCTTGCCACTGCTATTGTAAATTTTTGGTCTGTGTAGTTTCACTTTCTGGCTTTGCTGGTCTGGAGCTTTGTTGGAGCCAGAGATTGATTTCAGAAACAACAAAAGGTTGTGAAACCACATGCTAACTTGGATGGCATAAGGAAATCTGCTTCTGTGGAAGCAGAGCTTCTGTGATATGATTTTATTCGCCTTGGTCTGATGTCCTTATCCCTCACAACACCTGTTTCAGTAACTCTGAAAGACTTCAGAAGCTTCTCATTACACAGTCAACTGCTCAACAGGGATTAGCACTTCAGTTCCTTTGATATAATCGCTAAATTGCAGTATGCAGACCATGATAGAACTACCAATATTTGTGAAAACTGGAGGAACAAACCCCTGAGACCTCATGAATTTTACACATTTGGCTGAGTAAAGAACCTAAAATCACATCCAAGATTCTCCAGTATAGAGCCTGAAGGAAATTTCTGTCAGAGTATCTTCAGAGAATGGATATTCATGAGTGCCTACATTACACTCAAAAGCACGTGGAAAAATGTGTTCAAAATACCACTGAAGTCTTCAGGAATTCAGTGGACTTCAGATTCAATGGACTTCAAGGCAGACTGAGAGATGCAGCACTGGGACCCCTCTAAGTCCCTTCTGCATGAGTGGTCTACATGGCCCCAGCTGGATGAGACACTTGCAATGGCACAGGAGAGAGCCAGTCTGCTGGACCAGCCACTTACACATGGCATATTAATTAATTATTTTTGTTCCTGTGATGCAAGGATACTTCTTTGTTCTCTTCTTAGAAAACAGCCCAGTAAACCTCCACACACAAAAAAAAGGGTTTGGTGATCAAAGGATGGATTGTTTCTTTCTTTTTCTGGCTGCAAGAAAAAGATCAGTGATAGGTCTACAGGTCTGATCAAATATTATATTCATTTTTCCTAAGAAAACCAGGGTCATCCCACTACAGAAATATTCATATCAGCTCACTGCTGCTAACACACTTGGACACACCACATTAACCCAAGACTGTACCAGTGCTTCTTTCCTTGACATTCATCTCAACTACAATCACAGGCAATTTGCATCTCCATTAGAATGCAAATTCTTAAACCCACACTTAGACCTCTCTCCCATTTAGTCTCAAGACACTTACCCAGACGTTGAACAGTAGGTTATAGTGACATCAAAAGGAAGAAATCCAGCAGTCCCAAGAGCAAAATCTGAACAGGATTTTATAGAAGATTTCAGAGAGTAAGAAGTAGATAAGAAACAAGAACTGCAAGTGATATGGTTTGGAAACAAAGTATTCAAAAAACAAATTTAATAAATAATTAAATCTTACAGACGGGTGGCATCTGGTAAGAGTGACTTTTATGGTAAGAGATGATTTCTCAAATATCAGCAAGATTATAGGGCTTTTACCCTTTCATTTGAGGAATGATTCTTCAGTCTATTTCATGTCTGAATTTATTAAACATTTTTGATTTTGATTAATTTTTATAGTAAGTGGGCACACTCTCGGGATGAATTAATATTTAATTAGGGTGATTTCAGCAAGAGGGAAGATGAATTTCCTTCTCCTCCTCACAAAAAAAAAAGACATCCAGCAAAAGGTGCAACCAAAATTAAATTTGATTCAGGCTGAGCATTACAGTTAGAGAGTGAATGTATCCTATTCTGCTATTACCGCCTTCTCCTACAAGCATGTTTTGAAAGATAAGGATTTCAAGAAGGATTTAAAACACTGTACATTTTAGGTCAATTCTTCTTTAAAAATTATTGAAGAAGCTCAATAGAAAGGGTCACACAGGGTCAGTGACATTAAAAAACTGATATGGGATGCCTGTTCTGCTGAGCAGAGGACTCCAATACTCCCAGGGACGTAATGGTAGGATGGTTAAAGATGGTTAAAGATTTTTTATTTCCTCATTTCTCATACTACAAATTATGTATGTTTTGTCAAGACTGCAGACATGTCCACATTTAGAGAAATAGGTTATATTTCTTCTTTTCTGAGCTGGCTGAAGAAATATAACTCTGTGAAGGAAAACTGAAGGAAATATCTACTATGGCTGCAGAGCAAAATAATAAATGCAATCCTGGCAAGCTGTTCAATTTATGTATTATCATGATTAACAGACATTGCATTTGCAGCCATTTGTCCTTTTCCCAGGAAAGGTAACCCAGCCCTGGAAAAGAGAAATAATACATTTCGTTGAACTACTAGTTCATTTCAGATAATCATGGTAATTGATGTGTTCCAAAATGTTATCTTGAAAATGGGATTGAGTACATTCCATTACAAAAAATTAAGCAGGACAGTCTGAGTAGAAAATACCATACAGAAAATTATATTCTAAACACAGTGTAATATCCTAATTGTATGTACAAGACTTTTTCCTTCTTTCCTCAATGTTTCACCAAACCTTCATTCCCCAGTCTAAAGGCAAAGTACTTTTGCATCATTAAAGGTCCATCATGATATTTGTTCAACCAAAATTCAAAAGCAATGTTTGCTTTGCATCTTGCCTTCAATATCACAGAAAAGTACCATTATTACTTCAGTTACCCACGTGTAGGAGACAGGAATGTCAATGGACAATGACTCAAACAATCAGCCACTTGAAAAAGCAGTCATTATAGCATTACACCCGTGCTGCATTATTGATGTGCTTTGCTGATCACCTACAAGGTCATGGCACAGGTGCGGAGGCTGTGAGCACCAGAGGAGGACCAGCACAAATCAACCTGAGTTCAGCAAGAAGCTGGATTTTGATCCAGATAAGCAAAAAAAATAGTCTACAATATTTCCAACTGTCTGTTTTTCTGTCTGAATATTTTCTCAAATAATCGACCATTACCAAAGTTATGCAATAGTTTTCCAGCTAGTCTTTTATACAGCTGGCAAATCTACTTCTCCAAAAGTGATGAGCAACCCTTTTGGCTCCCATGAATTTGAAAAATAGAATTTCTGAAATTTCAGACAACTTCTCCTCCTCACTATTTTCATATTCTCTATGCATATTGTATGAATCTGCATATTTATTGTTTGTTTTGTAACATTCTCAGCAAACATCACTTTGTTTACTCTATGCTCTTTCTCATTTAATTCTTGTTGCTAGTTATTTGCTTGCAGCACAAATCCTCTGATTTAATTTCTATGCCCTCATTAGACATCTTCATTGAAAATGAACACATGCAGCTGATTGGGACTACTTCTGCCATTTGGAATTTTAAATTTCTTTCTCCTTGTTACTTTGCTTTCTCATTTTAGACTGCATGTATTCTTTCTAATAGCTTGATTTTTTTCTGCAAGCATCTACAGAGCACACATACCACCTTCTTATTTTTTTCTTTCCTCTATTTTAAATACTTGATAGCTAAAATTTTCATCTCAAATGTCTTCTAAACCCACAACAGCAGAAGATTCAGCTTCTTCTATTAAGCTTTCTTTGAACTGTGTGGTTTTTAAACAATGTCCTGGTAATTTTAATTTCCTTCTGTATCTCCAAAGTTTTATCACAGGCTTCATATCCGAGAAATCCTATTTGAAAAAATAATGAACATTCCTAAAATATTCTTCTATTCTATTTCTAAAATATTCATCTTTTCCTTAACCCTGCACATAATACCAACCAGATTGTGTAATTCACTAAAAATAAAGGGACTCTATCTGTCTACAGATAGATCTGACATCATCTTGAGCAACCTGTTGATGTTGGATCTGATTTGAGTGGGGAGTTGAAACAAATATCCTCTTAAGGACCCTTCCCACCTAAATTGTTCTGTGACACCATGAATCTCTGGATGCACCACATATATCATCCCAATACTTCATCCTCCATAACATTTTAGAGGGTTTTCTTCAAATCTAAAGTAAATCTGATTTGATGCAAATTTTTTTCTGTCATTAATTAGCAATGCAGAAAACTCTTCAGCTTCCATAGTGAAATATTGTCTTATATAGTTAAATTTCTAGATTTTTTTTTATAAATTTTGTATCATTTTTATGGTCTGTTATGCTGTCTATCTGCCTCTTCCCTTAAAAGGCATGTCCCATTGTCCCACACTAATTAAAGTGGGGAAATTTTGATCCATGTTGTGCATCCTCTTTACCACGTTTAAATCTAGACCATAATACTTTTAATGCTTATGAGAGTGTAAAAAAAGCAGTACTAAAATACAATAAGAATTGTTTCCTGTTCTAGATATTATGCTGGTTATCTTTTCAAGGAAAGAAATTAAATTGTTTTGATGGAATAATTTTTTTTAAAACCTATAACAGCACTTTTTACCATTTAATTATCTCCTGATTTTTTAAAATGCAAATTGATTAGTTATTTGTTTCTAAATTGTCTCTGGGGCCCCAGTTTTTGAGTGTTAGCCCTTTCCTATTTTTAAAGATAGCATATTGTCTTCACTCATCTGTCAGAGAATTCACAGGTTCAAAGCATTCTTGAGTTCCCACACGCTTCAGAAATCCCAGGTATTTCTCCTAATGGCAGTGCACTCTCTAAAGCTGCCTTGCAAGCCTCTGAGAAGTGGCCATAAGCACTTTGAGGATATAATGCAGTCAGAACAGCACCCTGCATTCCAAACTATGATTTCTTAATGAGCTGAGTGTTGCTGTACTTGCCACAGGATTCATGCATAATTAATTCCAATTCATTTTACCAATTAACCACCTTCCTAATGTTTGCGTAGAGTTACTGGAAACAGTCTTGCTTTCTTCCACCATGAATTCTTTCTTGCTTGTTTTAGCCCCATTGCTTACTACATCATTTCATATTAGATAAATACATTATGTTTGTTCTAGGTTATGAGTCATTATAGCCTTACACCCATGCTGCATTATTGATGTGCACAAAACTGCAATATAATGCTGTATTGAACAGAAATGAAAGTGCAGTCATGGTCTGTTTGAGGAAAAGGGTAGCCTTGACTGTTAATATTTTCAAGGTGGTGAAAATATTTTAGATCACCAGAGTTCTAAATATAAGCATTATTTTCATTGGGCACACATGTGCTTGAGTACCAATTTTTTTAATATGCTCAACTCCTTCTTTGACCATCCAGTAATTTGGGACTAATCTCGATTGTTTTTTAATTTCTCTATTATTTATAAGCACTTGAGGGTTAACCTAGAAAACTATACATTTAATTTCAAGAATATCATTGATCCCACCAGTATTTCTTATTTTAGGAAAAAATTAAGTCCTTTTTTAGCCCGGGACAAGCCTAAAATGATGTGGATTTTAGCCACTGTTACCAGGAATGGCATTTTTTGACATTCAGTACTTTGAATTGTGTTCTAGTGCTGTGGGCTTGGTTATATAAGTCATGAGGTTTTACTTCAATTTGTTGAATGAATGACAAAACTGTGGGCTCGCATAGCAATGAATGGGGCCATTTGCAATTTCATTCACTCTCACCTGAGGAATGTCATGAAAACTGGCCTCCAAAAAATGGCAAAACTCCCACTGGTTTCACTGTAGTTAGGGTTTTAGCTCCAATTCCCCAAAAAGACTCGATTCATAAAAAAGTTTTAAAATACCTTTTTTTTTTTTTTCTTTTTTTCAAATGGGAAAACCAGTGAAATTATTTGGGAATTGAAGAAAATGTACCAAATCAAGTTTTCCCCTTTGAATGGAGATGTTATGAACTCCTTATCAAGGACTGATAAGGAGTAAAGATTGCTATTCTAGGTTTCATTTCTTGGGAGACTGTGTCTGTTTAACACAGAATTAAAGCAGTTGAGTGTGGTTTTGTTGTAGAAAATAATCCTAGTGGAAACTAAAAACATTTTCAGCATTTTCTGTTTCTTAATTGGTGACTTTAAACTAAGTTGCAACAAAACTGGAACCTTTCACATATCCATCCTGTAAGGAGGAAAAAATAACAACCAGAAACCTCTGACCTGAATGCTAATTGACAAGAATACTGTTTGCCTATTGATGTTTTATTTAATAAACTGGTGTGCTAGACACATGTATTTAAAGTTCAGGTTTAATTAAAAGATAAGACTAAGCAGCAGCTTGGCAAGAGGATAAGGGAAAGTGTTGAATTCTTTGTTTCTGTTGACAAAGCAGCTGCTATTTTTTCTTTTTAACTAATCTTAATGTCAGATCAAGAAACTGCTTTCATAATTTTGGTGCATTTAATGAGTTACTCAAGTTTGTACTCAGGCAATTATCCTTCCTCATCTGATACTTTTATGAAGTGAAATATTGCAGGTCCCAGTATGCTTGGATTTGTAAAAAGCTGCCTTCCCTATATATATTGTAGTAGAAAAAGCTTATCTTCCAGACTTAATCTATATTCATCAGTCAGAAAGCAGAGGTTAAAAGCTAAAGTGTAGGAAGCTGAGCAAGTGATTAGGTGCGTAGAGGGCAACACTTGGAAACACTATCTTTCTACAGCAAGGCTTCGAATGCAGGAAAATGCTTTCAAATATATTAGTTCAGAGGGCAAAAACATTTATGGCATGCCATGAGATTGTAAAAGTGGACATAACTCTTCCAGTGGCAGTAAAGTTCTATATTTTTATCTGAAGAACAGCTGGCTCTGGTTACTTCTTGTGAATGCCCTTTATAAAACAAGTGTCAAGGGTAAAGAGAACAGATTCTCTTTATTTTTCAGATGCAGTAGCATGTGAAAATTCAATGAAAGATGAAAATCCCATTGTTATTAGCACTGGAAAATTGAGAAGATATGCTTGTGGAAAGGAGCTGAAACAACTGGATGCGAACTTACACTTAAAAGATAAGTGAGGAAACAGACATGAGGCTGCACTGGTGAACACAGGAATGAATACACATCAAAGCTGGTGTCTTGCTATGGTAATAACTATGTGGAAAAAATCAGAGGAGTCATTCAGGTGTCAGAACTTATGAAACCTATAACCTGGTTTTCACATAGCATAAGCTGATATCAGTTCCTTTCCAGCTTTACTAATCTCTTAACAAATGCCATGTCAACAGCTGTCATTACAGATGCTCAGAAAGCAAGACATTTTATAAAAATGAGAAGAGCAGAAGTAGACAGATAAGTCAACAAGTCAGCCTGTTGCAGGGTATGTGTCTAGATTCAGTGTGAATTGCAAAATGTATTTTCTTTTGAAAAAAGTATCAGCTTTTCCAGTAAAGTCTGAGACTTCCCTACTAGTTGATAGACACATAGGCAATATTCCCCATCCAATAAAAGCACTGAGCTGAACTTTGATTATCTGTATCTCAAATAGTGACTGGAGACTTTATACTTTTCTATTCACATATGTGATCAGAAATTTCTCTTGGACAGGAAAGCACCTTATAACAAAGACATTCTCAAAAATTATGCTGTTTTCTTAAATTAAAAAAAAAAAGAAGAAAAAGAGAAAGAAAAAGAAAAAATATTTTCAGTATTTCAAACAAGCTCAAAGTGAGACTTGCTGCACAGACCACATTTTTTGAGAACAAAATATTTGATATCAGCAAGGTGAGCACAGGTACATGTTTTGGGGATTGTTTCTTACAGTGTTGCATTGGAATAGAAGAACCACATAGCTGTTAAAGTTTTATTCTTCTCTTTCCTTTTCTTATTACAGAGCCTTGTCTTTACATCAGGCTTCTGATGTAGCTGTGCATGAATGAGGTCATGTGCACCAGTTTCCTCTGTAGATACAGGACTTCGTTCCCTTTCTCTAATTCATCACACTTGAAAAGTAACTTCTGCTATCTGCACAAACCAGGGACTTGGGCAAAAGCAACTTTGCCTTAGATGCCCCAGTACTCACTTGTGATAGGCAAAGCCAAAGAGTGGAAAGATAATGATTCCAGTAGAAGGAGTAGATGCCCTAAAACTCTAAGAAGGCAAATTCAGTTTAAGCATTTCTCCAACAGCAGTTGGTTACAAGCAGATGCCTTGGAAAGAGGACAAACAGGAAATTTGAGCTAAATTGCTTTCCTTGAATGCTTTCTTGGATTCCAACTATTTTCACTTCAGAGACTTACTGGTCTAGAATTTAGCGAACAACTTCAGTGAAACCTCTTCCATATCTGACCTTCACTGGGAAATACATGCCCTTTTTACTAGGAAGCACAGTAACCAGGAAGTGAATATTAAAGTTACATCTGATTCTGAAGTTGACCAAAATATTAAGGGCTATCTTAATCTTTGCAAGCTGCAATATAAAAATCAGTAATGTGTTTGCTAAAGCTGCTTGCCAACTCTACCAATATGTAGATGCTCACACAAGCCATTCTACTGAGGATAACAGAAATAGAAACATCTTCAGTCTTCCAATTCTTGTCTGGAAGTTTCCACAACTAGAAGAATCCTTGGTGATTTACTATCAACCCTAATGCACAAAACACCAAAAACTATCTCCAGATTGGAAGTGTCTAAAAGGATGAAAGGCGTTAGACACATTAAAGTCAAAGCTTTCTTTCAAAGTCAGCCAAGCAGCACTAATGTACCCCCTTGAGTACCTGTCCTAAAATGCCAAGTGTGATGATCTACCTCTTTATGGACTCTTGTCCCTCCTCTTTGGTGTTCCATAATTGCTGAAGATGTACCAGCTGCTCTGCAAGAGGGACAGCTGTCAGACGAAATTCTCCTCCTCCTTCTCAACTGATGCCAGTCTGGCAGAAAGACCACGTTCATGGGGAAACCATGAACGAGAAGAAGCTGGTAATTAAAGCACTCAGCAAAAAGAGCAAGAGTGCAACAATCAGAACACATTTCCTGCAACTTTAATCAAGCAGGCAACTTAGTAGCCCTGGGCCATATTATGACAAACCTTGTTCAAGAGATGTCCCCACCGACTTCAAACATAGCTGTTTTGAAAAACTGACAGCAAGACAGATCCCCTGATACATTTGTGCTAAGTTTTAATGTGGAAACTTTTTTAAAAGTTGAAGGAAACACCCAATCGCACTGCAGCATCTCCAGGAACTCACTCTGCAGGGAAGGCAATAAATAGAGAAGCAACTTTTTAAATACAAACATAAAACTATACTAGGAAAAAAAACTTTTAACCTTGAAGTCTATTTACCACTACTTTGTCACATGCTTACATATTACAAAACTCTATAATAATAGCTTTGTATTTGACTTATTTCATTACTTGTTTCCTGACTTATTTTATGAAGTCTTTGGCCATACGAAAGAAAACTCTGCAACTATGTTAACTTAATGACATTTACTCACAAGCTGATGGAGCATTCAGATGTTTCATAAGTGTCACTGTCAAAAAGAAGCAAAGATTAAGAGAAGTAATCACAATTGCTTTTGCTTTTATGAAGGTATAGCTTTTTCACAGTAGCTATAAATATCCCCTTACCATGATGATCAAAGAGGTAAAATTGCTAAATTTTACCTACTGCTAAACTTCCTTGCTGCTGCTACTTGGCTTGGTCAAAAAAAGCTCCTGTCTTTTCTGTTATGCCTTGCCACAGAGCACCTCTTAACAGGCATGCTGCAATCTCTCCTCATTCCTTCAATTTCCAAGGTCACAAGAAGGAATCAGAACCCATGGCACATTGTCTTTGAAGTCCTCATCACCCCCTCCTCTCCCAGTGCAAGAGTTGCCAGTGCTGCAGCTCCTGTAAACTCCTTCACCAGCTGGACTCCTGCCCTGCTCTGCCTTGTATCCTTGGGGACAAACACTGCTCTTCTTCAGCACAAACTTGTGTCCCACCAGCCTTTCTGCCAGCACCAACCCATCCAGCCTCTGAACATCAACCTGAGCTTCTGTGTGGATGCAGACAAATTATAAATTATGAAAGAGTACATTAACAAAAGAATTTTTTAAAAAACAAAACCAAAACAAAACAGCAAAACTCGTGTAAATACTGCATTCCTTATTCTTCTCATCCTGCAAGCAAGATGACATTTATTTAAATCTTACATATTCATGACTTTTGTATCTAGCTAGAATATTCTAGAGCTGTTAAACTTCATCTTTCTGAGCAGCTGGAGTCCTGTCACTGCCTTTAATGGTGCAGAAGAGACACATTCAGTGAAAAGGATCTATGAGAAGCCCCAGTAAAGATCAAGCCAGCAAGAGAAAGCCTGCCATGATCCTGTGTTGATGGTGTCAGCAGGACCACTGAAGTGAGAAGCACAAAATTTTTCTTTGATGACAAGCACCATTAAAATTTTCCCTCACAGGCCTCCCCAGGCTCTGACACATAAGGGGCTGTGACAGCTCCATCAATCAGCTCCTGCAGATCCTGAGGAAACCAGCCATCCCCACACAGTATCCAACATGATACCAGCCTCAGGGGTTGTATCAGACAGCTAATATTGCACTTCTTGATGCACAAGGCCCAACATACGAAGCTTTTCTCAGATTTCTACTCCCAGATGCCAAAATTCCCTAGCAAAACCTCTGATGCCATTTTTACCCTCTCAGCTGTTTCCAGGGCAAATTGTTAATCTTCTGTCAAGCTTAATTCCTGTTCCTAAGTTTATCTCAGCAGCTAATCCCTTGCCTGGCCCTGTTGCACTCAAGTTGTGTGCTCTTTTAGCCATGCCCTGTCCGTGGACTGGAAGAGAAAGTCTGGAGCTGCATTCCACCCATTTTGCCTTCAATCAGTGCCTGCTATGGCCAGATGCTCCAGGACAAAAGATGTGGAGAGGCTCACCTGACACAGATGTGACAACATGGGTGCTGGGTCTGACACACCAGCGAGCAGGAAGTCCAAATTTTCCTTTTCCAGGTAATGCTTTTAGACAGATGCAGGGAACATAATTTTGCCTTTAAAAATAAAATGCTGCTTGCTTGACCTTAGGTAACTGCTCTCCTGCATAGAATGGTCCTGCAATAGCACCAAAATATGGTAAAAATCAATTTATCAAGGCAAAGGAATTTGCTGTACTGATTGACACAGCAGTGTCTGTGCAAGGCTCAGAGAATACTTGTATGAGCATATATTACTGTAAGATTAAGTCAAAACTTATTAATATGCTCTCATTTGTCAGGAAAGCAAAAATCTTTTGCTTTTGTCAATGTTTTAAAGTTTTCATTTCTAGCTCTATTGTCTGTGTATAAACAATGAATATACTCTCATACTTGGTGCCACAGGATCAAAACTCGTTATCTTTATAGGCAAATCCAATAACATTTTTTAAATCTCTAAAGCACTGCTCACAGAAACAAGAAAATCTATAAAAGGACATAATTTTTTACATGCTACAATACTGATCTTGGAAAAGCATTGCCACAAGACATCATTATGTCAGCAAGTCTAGGAGAGCTGTATAAAGCATTCAACCTGCATAATAAAACTACTATCTCCACGTTTATTTAGAAAAAATATAGACATTTTTGGCCTAGAGACAAGTGATAGAAAAGCTGAATAAACTATTTTCATGGCTCAAATGAAAATAGTAGCTAGAAGCAGAAGGTTAGGGGGTTTAATTGGTTTTTTTTCAAGGTTTAGTGAAATTTTTCATCCAAATAACTTAGCCATACAGCACACAAAGCTTACCTGATCTGACCTGAGCCATTGATTTCAACAGATATTCACAAATTCAAGTTTACATGGGTGAAATATAGTTGTAAAATAATTGCATTTTTAAAAGGTTAAACATTTTAATCTCACATTTTCAAAATGCCCCTTTGTTTGAAAGTGATAAAAACACACAATCTTTTCTCTGAATTTGATCTGGTTTTGGAGCTAAACTGAAAAATTAATTGTTCTTTTTCAGATTTTTAAGGCAATCTAAAAACCTGTTACTTAAGCACAGTTAACTTTGATATTATTCCACTTTGAAGAAGTGGTATTGATCAGGTCAGTATTGCACTAATCACATTTAATGTGGCAATTCCCACATTCCTCCAGAAATTAGGGCACTTGAGCAATTCTCTTTGCTAGTCATCCCAATCATAACTGTTACAGACACGACACATGAGTGAGTGTAATCACCTCCTCACATCTATGTTCCATTTCATTGTAACTTCAAAGAGAATGGGGCACACCACTATTTACCACTGCACTGGTGCATGAATACAGTCATGTTTGTACATAGGTGCAAACAAAAATCCTTGTTCTGGTTTGTTCCTGCAGAGGTGTGACAATGACCTCTAACAGACTCGGGGCAGGGCAGGGAGCAGCGTCACTCTGAGTAAGAGCAGAGCTGCTGGGTGCTGGGAAGTGCTGACATAGCATCAGCATTCCTGTTATCTGTGGCTCCCAGGGAGCCCTGTAATTCACCCACCTTCCTCAGCTGCACCATCTGAGCACTCAGAGAGCTTACATCTGGGGGATATCTGTGTTTGTTCAATGATCACGTGTTTGCCAAGTGATAGGCAATGGTATCTCCAGCAGCCCTGCTGCCTTTCACTGCCTATTTCTAGACTGGAGAATAATATGGACAGGAAATTCAGCATCCTTAGCAGATTGCCACTTAAAATTATTTGTGTATCAGCCTTCCTTCAATACCAAAGGGAATTTGATGACTTTATGCTTCTGAACTCCAGGCTTTCATGGTGTTCAAGTATTTAATACAAAATATACATAATAAGCACCAGTTTTCCACTAACAAAATCCTGGTGGTTTTAGTTCTATTCTGTTTGGGATATATCTTATCACATTATTTCATCAAAGTGAGCATGGAAATATCTCGTCCTGCTTGGATTTTCAATAAACTTAGAGAAGGGACCGTGAATTTCCTTCTTAATGCCATTTCTAACTTGTATTAATACACACCCACACACACACACCCCACTCAAATAAATATATTTTGCATAGCCATCCACTGTTTATCCTTGTAAATCCTACTCTCTCTGTAAAGAGATTCAGAGGAAAAAGTGCTCCTGCAACAACAAAAAATAAGTGGAAAATTGTTTGGTTTTCTTCCTCACTACTTCTTCAGCAACAAAATTCCATGTGTTGGCAGGTTACAGTAAAGATAACCACCTTCTGCAACCTGGCATGGGGAGGAGAATCATGCTCCCCAGTGTTGGAAGGCATTTTCTGCCCACTGGTCCAATTCTGTATGACAAGGCATGTGTCTTTACAAATGGAGCCTAGTCCTAGGACACCGGAATATGTGCCCTAATGTGATTCAGTCACAAAAATCTACTAATCCAAAAATCTTTTGCTAAGAACTCGGTTCCTCAAGGTGAACCAGGCAGCCTAGAATTTAACAATTATCTTTTAAAATATCAGTCTGGGGAGGAAATTTAACAGTAAATTAATAAAATTAGGAAAAAAGATGTACTAATTTCTGCAAGTAACATGCCCCATGTGTGACTGCTTAACGAGGGCAGGGGTGTTCAGCTCAGCACTAAAATAGTGGGACAGGCTTACAATATTATACAGAGCCCTGGCACAGGCAGAGGCACACATTTCCCTCTTCTCCAGATCACAGTAAATCCTGGCTGCCCTCGGCCAAGCAATTCCATTTCTCTGCTGTCCCTTTCTCTGGACCATTGCCCATGATTTCTTTAGCCTGGCAAATCCCTGGGACAAGGGTTGTCTATTATGACATATTTGGATGGTAGCAATTCCAGTGGGCCTGAAAGGGATCTCTACACACTAACAAGTACAAATGAATAACAACAGAACAAGAATGCTGTCTTTTCTTAAAGCATCTTAAATCCCTTTTTCTATTCCTAGACACTTCGCAGTGCTTAATGAGCATGTGAGAAAAAGCCGCAAAGGGACATTGCTTTGAAAGCAAATGCTGGCTTGCAATTTTGTATGGGTAAGTGAATATTTTTTCATGTTCAAGTTCAGTAAGTAAAGACTTGGCTACTTCATATTTGAAAGAAAATCTTTCTGAACATGCACAAAGCCTGTCAGTCTGAAAAATTGCAACAAACTGGCCAAAGGAAAACAAAAACCCACAGACAATTGTTGAAGGAGACTAGTAGAGGGCATATGCAAAAAGCTTCAACAAATGTGTTGGGATCAAGGACTGGGGAATACAGATACCTTCAGACAGGTTAAGAATCTGCATGTAAAAAAGGCAACCAAATAATATTCTCATAAAATACTGCAAGGTTTATAAAGCTGTGCTAACTGACATAATAGGATCTCTTCTTTTTAGTCTGTGATATCAATTCAGCTTCTCTGGCACTTCTGTTCTCTCTCCAGAATAGACCTACTGAGACTAAAAGCAGACCTGAGTGCTTTGCCTCTTGTGCTGATATGCTGCTGCAATGCCCACGAAAAGCTGATATCAACACCATCATACAGGAGGGAGAAAACCACAGTCAAAATGAGCAGTGCCTGTATCACCTGCTGATTTAGATCTAGCATCCCAAGGAAGCAGAAACCCAGCTCACTAAAAAAGGAGATGGATGGTTTTGCGATGTGGGACACGCTTCACTAGATCTGATGCTCCTCTGGAGGCTCTCTCTCTCTCTCTGTGTAAATCAAACCTGATGCCAGCTCTTGCTTCCTTTTTTATTAAGATGTAAACAATGTAAAGAAAAAACAAGTTTTCTAGTTCATATGGAGGCAAATAGAAACCAATGTTAACAGAGAAAAGTAAAAGTTTCTATTGCCTGGTTTCAATGTCTAACATTGATTCCTCCCCAAAAAATACAGATTTGACTCAATTCCATACTTATGAGCATAATGCTGAATTGCAAGAGGATAATTTAGTGCATTGCTTCTTATTAGGATTAAGCATAATATAGACTCCTCCAATTCTGTACTCTCTTAATTAGACAGTCCACAGTCTGCCTATATACATGGCATATGCAATTCCTCCTGGAGCCAGATAAAGTACCTATAGACTGATCCTTATCCTTTAAGCAGAAGTTTTTGGGCATCATTCTGACTTTTATATCACACTGCAAAAATGCAAAAGTCAGAAGCCCAGAAAATAGTTTGTACTTTTTATTACCCTACTCATGCTATCTACATTCTCTACACACAGTCACGCTTGGTGGGAGTTATAGAGCTAGCTTCTCTTTGGTCCTTTGAATATTTCCCCAGAGATGACAGCCAAAAGCTTCATTTTGAACATCTGGAACAGTAAAAGCAAAAACAGCAGCAGCACCACCAAATTCTGTGTATCAGCAGTGAATGCTTTCTTTCAGCAGCATTTTGTGCTGTGCAGCACTAAATGCTTCAGCTGAGAGTATTACAGTCATGTGAGTGTGTTGACATGCCCTCTGTGCAAGTTCCCAGAAGCACCATTTACCACAAGTTATTCCTGAAGCAGAGTGTCTCTAAACTTTGTGCCTACCTACCTAATCAAACTAGAAATACCAGATCATTGAGAAGAAAGTTTTTGTCAATGTTCTATTTCTTCTAATTAGCTATCATTATTATAACTACCATCAACATTTCAGAGGAAAGATATTAAAAGTTACAGCAATATCCTAGGGACCTTATAATCCAAATTAGAGAAGGCACATTAGCAGATGGCAGGCACACAAAGATGTGGAAAATGGGAAAAGACTGTTAAGCCTTGTGCATGAGAGCATGAGCTCCTTACAGTGTGTTTGGCATTCAAAGGAATTTGTTTCAAACGCAGCAGGTAGCATATCTTCCTGCACTTGTGGTTTCAGGCCAGGCACTGGCAAGGTTTATGAAATAATTGCACATTTTAAAGCAAACAAATCCACCCAAGGAGGTGCTCAAAGATGAGCTGGGGACTGCCACACCACCCCTCCATGGAAGGGTTTCTAAAAGGTGACAAACATGGCAAGGGGCTTAGAGCAGAAGCCAGCACTACCCAGTATTTCAGTTTTGCTTTGAGTGACACAAGAGGGCAGCCCCTGAGCCTCCTCTCAGACTGGCAGAGCCAAGCCAGTTCACACCCCACATGAGCCAGGCTTTGACTCCTTCAGGCACACACACACACAAAGAACGGAGCCAGGCATGAACATTCCTGTTCGCTTTCCAGGATGGACAGCCAGGAGCCAGCTCAGACCTGCAAACTCTGCCAAAGCAGCAGTAGATAAACGCTTGGGCACCGCATCTCACAAATGGAGCTCCACAACTTCCAGAGCAGAGCTGGCTGGATTTTGGCTGGCTCACAGAGTGGACAGGGAAGCTTACAGCTGTCTGTGCCCATCTGTTTAGACATGCCTTAAAAGCCCAGCAGAAGCTTGGGCCATCAACACCAGCTGAAAAGCGTGTCCTAAATTTAGGGCATTAAAACAATTTGGCAGAACAAATACAACTATTAGGCACCAACACAGATTCTGCACCAAAATTGTGGAGGCACCTCCAGTTTATGACATGTTAAATTATAGGCTAACTTGTCAAATTAGTTTTAAACTCTGAGGGGAACAAATTCTGACAAGAAAAATAAAAGGAGAGAAAAACAGTTTGCCAGAATTAAAGAAACCTTCAGCACCATGCATTCAATAGTAATGGGAAAGCAGTGTTACTATGACTACTGACAGCCAAGTAATAACATCTCACCCTCAAAACAACAGTGAACATCATCTATGTTTCTACCTAGACTATTCAGGAGTAAGGGGAAAACATCAGAACATCCTCAGGTTCCCCTGCTTCCTGTGTTCTAAGACATGAACTGCAACAGGGGAACAAGATGTAATCTGTGTCAAAAATACCCTTCTAGATGAAATGCTCACTGAAATCAAATGTCTACCCATTCCATTATTTTTCCCCCCCCCTTTTTTTTTTTGCCTCCCTCTCACTGTATAAGAACCTGAATAAGTAACCAGAATATCTTTAATAGAAGTGGTTTTGTGGCTTCCCCCTCTGTCCTGCTACTGAGCTGCACTCACGGGGAAGGTCTGGAAGGAGCAAGGAGAACTGAGTGCTGCGCTGTGTGGGAGCTTGTGTCGTGGAATGCTGGGCATTTAGAGGAGAAGCCAGGCTACCTGCTGCCCATTGGATGCTGAACAGCACAGCTCCAGGCACACACACACAACCAGCCAAGATACAGGCTTTAGCAGAGACTTGGCAAATTTTGTGACAGCCGAGTGACAGCTGAAGTAAAACCAGATTGCCTACTAACAGCACAGAAAACCATATGGAGGACTGGACATGCAAATATTATTCATGTGCATGCTACAGTAAGTCAGCAGAACTAATGCAAGGAAAAAAATACGCTGTGGTGACTTCAGGCTCAAAACTAAATTGTGGTGTTTCAGATTCTGCATTTCTTCCTTCTAGCTTCAGCATTCCTCTTTCACTATCCCTGCTTAGAAACTGAAGGCTGCTTGTGTATCTCAAGAGATAGTCAAGATAATCCACAGTAAATTAAATTATCTATACCTATAGATGTAATGCACACCCTCTTTATTTTGGCATCACATAGATGTTGCAAGTACAGTAGGATTAAATTAGTTAAATCAGTATTTCAATAGCTTGAACAAGAAATCAATAGGGAAAAGAAAATAACAGAAGAAAACAAATCCCTCTGAATCTCTAAGATTGTTACATGGATCAGCAGTTGTCATGTTAACTAAAATTCCTCCCACATTCCTTCGACCTTGTCCTAACTTCCACAAAGCTTCCAATGTTAAATGCCTGGCTTTGAACCTTCCTCACTCCTTGGGAAAAAAGTAAGACTGAATCAGTTTTGAGGCAATTTATATATTTCTATACTACTTCCTTTTTATTTCCAAAGTGAATTTTAAACAGTTTAAGTTTGTCCAGTGATCAACAGAGGTAAGAATTGTGTGGCCCAAGTACCTTGAGGGAGGCCCAGCTCCAAGACAAGGGTGACAGCCAGGTGCCACACGAAGGGTTGTGTCAGTGGCCACCTCTTGGCTGGATTGTTCCCATTCCATAGGATCACAGCAGACAAACACTTCTAGAGCCTAGTCTGTGTCCCTCCAGTGACTGCAGAGAGACCCCCATCATGAGAGGGCTGCTAATCTAATCACTTTAATTCACTGAATACTCCAACAAAACTAGCTAGGCAATATGAATATAAACCCAGACCTGCTTTTAGAATTATATATTTCTGAGTAAAACACACTAGTCTCAGGCACTCTTCCATGTGGTTAGTAACAAAGCATGAACTACCTCTATATATAATATTTGAGGAAGAACCTCTGTCAAAAACTTATGCTTTTTTCCCCCAGAGAAATCATTTATTTCTGAGTCATGAGGAGGAAAAATGAGAAGCAGGGGGAATTAAAGCAAAGGTAGTCAGACTCAATCTTCTCTCCTGGAGTTCAACTAAAATCTGGATTCCCCAGTGGCAGGAAACTTGCACAGGAAACTCACACAACTGCCACTTAAATTAATGTCTACAAAATGTGCAGAAATGAAATAGCTCAGGATAATTGTGCCTAAATGGAAACATGCAAAGGTCTCTGTCCTACTGAGGATCTGCAAGCAGAGCTTTCTGAGAGTACAGTGGGATCCAGGTGAATTGATATACTGTTAGAAACATGGGAGATGATGCAGCAACTGAGAAAGCTAAAGCAAAGGATGGCAGTTTTATTTATGCAACACTACTTGCACTTATCAAGTACATTTTTCTATCCAAATATAAGTTAATATCTTCAACTTTTTGTTTTGCTGGGCCTTCAATTTACCATCAGCAATAGAATTATTTTTTCTTTATGTGCGCCCTTAATGATTTTAATCTTTCCCAAAGAATAATTCTCAGAGAAGTTCTATGAAGGAAAGAATTTAAGAAGCAGAACCAAAACTTGTTATAACATCTCTATGAAATAATTTGAAGTCTTGCAAAATGTATTTAATAGCAGGCTGGAAAAAATACAGAGCCTGAAAAAAATCACACGCTTTTAATTAAAGAGCAAATATTTGTGAAGATAATGTCCACTACCACTTCAAATCAGGCAGTGGACTGTGTGCAAATACCAACAAAATTATTTATAAATGTGTACTACCAACATAGCTGGTGGCTAGTGTGCCTTTACAAGGACTCTTGTTTCACAAATTATTTTTAACTTTAAAAAAATGCAGATTTAATAAAATTAAACTTTTTGTGAAAAGTGGAAGATGAGAGATCTAGAAGTAGTGACAACAGGAAGACAAGAAAATCAGAATTTTTCAAATCATTTGCTTATCATTTATCAAATCAATTCATTCAGCATTTCAGCATCTAGCAATTCAATGTATTTGCATTTATTTTGGTTAGAAATGCTAATAATTGAAACAAATGTATGATCAAAAAATAAATAGCCTCAACATAAAACTGAAACATTTTGAAATTTTAAAAATCAAAGGTGTCGTGATGAAATATTCATTTTTTGGTGATCCACCACAGCAGATGCCTTATCAAAGTGCAACATGCTATATAAGGTCCAGGAGGAAATTTAGGCTGTGTTTCAAAGGTATGTGAAACAAGTGAGTTTTGATTCCCTTAAGTTCACAGTGCTGTGCATTCAAACTGTAATATTTCTCTCCCTGGTTAAAAACTAGGAGTTGTCTGCTCAGGAATTTTAAGAATTTGTGTCATCTAGAGACTTTTAAACTCCAATTTCTGAAATGATAATTCTTTTCATAAAAATAAATTGCTTGAGCCCCTATTTTTCCATCCAAAGCAAGTTACATGAAAGCCTGCTGGGCTGGGAAAGCACGGATCTCAAAGGTGCTATGCTTTATGCACATGGGCTAATACACACACTAAAAATACATTTACATAAAATACATAAATTATGCCCTTAACACATTTTTGTTCTCTTGAATAACTGATGGACGTCTTCAATATGATATTCTGTAAAATGTAGCAAATCAAAACAATCTAAAGCACCAGTTTAGAATAGTAGATAATTCTTTGGTTAAAATTTCTAGCTAATTATCACCTGCATAAACACTCATTCTGTTCACTCACATCACACATTAAACTATGACCTCCTCTTTTTTCCATTTGGGAACCAGTCAACTCCTACTCAGAAATGTTTCTTTCTGGCACAAAAAAATGAATAAAGTATTGCATATATCATCAAACTCCTAAGTAGTTAATATTTCATTAAATCTGTTTTCACTCCAGAATTTTTAGACATATGATGATCATAATAAATTTTGAATACTTCTATTTAAGGGACACTTTTCCTCACAGGTAGCATAAGTACACTAATATTCACAGCATATATAAATGTAACAGCTGAATCTGATTTCATTGACAACACATTGTTTCAGGTAAGAAACAGACTTTCCCTACAAAATCCCCCACTGAACAAATAAACACACCTCCCTAGGGGATCCAGGTTATTACAGTTTTTTCACTGACATGAAAATCTGTGACTCTTTTTACATTAAAATTTATAAAGCTTATAAATCAAGGATTCTTCAGATTTTTGAAAAATTCAGTAATGGTTTGAAAAAAACCCAAACATATTGTTTTACACTGTACCAATAATGGGGGCTACAAGAACAGTATCAAACTCCTCATCACATTTATATAAACTGGTTCATTACACAAGAAAATATCATTCTATCATTTGCCTTTATTATGTTTTTTCACTTGATTTGACTTAATAAAGGACGTCAAGCACATCTGTGATTCAAAAGAAGACTAAAAGAGAAAGAAAATACTTCAAATTTGTGAACTTGCCTTTGTGAAGAAACCCTTACTTTTTTTAGTTAGCTTGCTGTACCATAAATGCTAAACTGGATGCGGCTCCCAGTGTTTTGCTGCCAGGATAGTGTCTGCTCAGTTAAAAAAAAAAGACAACAATTAAACTTGGACAGTTTCCATTCAACTGGAAGAATATTATGATAACAGATTTTCCTGAAACCATCAGAAACCAGTGTAGACATGTTTTTCTGTAAGGCTCAGGGATGAAGCATGCTGACTTTCTTTCCTAGTCCATATGCTACCAGTTTTACCCTTTTCCACAGATGAGAGCAGCCCAGCACATCTGAACCTCAGTCAGGTACATATTTACAACTTGTTGCCAAGGAAATCCTCCCTTCTTTCACAGGTCTCCACCCACAGCAAAGGAATATTTCTTTGAGATGGTGCTAAAGATGCCTCTTGGCAATAGCAGCAGTTAAATGTCTGTTACACACAATGAGCCTCTAAAATCACAAAACATCGTATAATTTGGAGTGACTGGTGGCATCAGCTTTCAAGTGACTCGAGCATGAGGCGTGGGTAAGGTCAGAGTGAGATTTGTATGAGGGAAGGGAAGGGAATGCCAGAGCTGGTTCCCCTCCTGTTCCTGGACTTAACCACCACAGTACCACAGCCACCAACATATCCCACTTTGACACCACTCTTTTGTACCCCACCACGACCAAAGTCAACCCATTGCGTGACAGTTCAGAAGTCTTAGGAAGAATTAAATCACCTTTTTTATACCCTTGAACATCTACTCACCCTTCTTGTTTAATCTTACAGTGTTATTTTTTTCCTCACAGCTGTGGTAAAATCCACGGAAGGAAAACATAGACGCAAAATATGGAAGACTTTCAAGCATAAGATTTCATTCTTACATAAATGTAGGGGCTAATGCATACAATTATATGAAGATTAACACCTTTACTGATACCAGATCAGTGTTGTCCTTAGTATTACATATGTTCCAGTTGTGTTATTTAAAGCTCTATTACACAGCTTCAGTATTTGCATTAGACTTCCTGAAAAGGTTTAGGTTCTTTATTTACAACTCAGTGCTCTCTGCTTACTCTTGCCTGAACTATCTTTTTTCTCTAAGTCACCACATTTCTTATCAGCTTCTAGGCTCCTTCCTCTTTTATTAGAATTTAGCACTGTGTTGATGCTTACAGGTTCTTCTGTAAATTTACCAGTGGCTTTTAAAGTTATAGCTGAAAAACTTCTTTATCAACTGGAATATAAAACATTTTAATATGTTGCAATAAACAACAATATTGAAATATTTCAGGAGGTTACTGATGTTTAACGTGATACTCTCAAGAACAGTAGAAATACAGGGCTGGTGACATTGCTAGTAGACTTTGCTTTAAATTTTTGGATAAAAGTGTACAGATTTATTTAGAGGGGCTTCTGATACATTATCCTTTTCTGTACACCCAGACAGTCAGTTCTGAGTGTTTAGGGACTATGTGGGGATACATAATAAAGGAAACAGTGAGAGCATGCATAGAGGACTTTAAGCTTGAAGCTGTTGGGGGTTTTAACTTAAAAGAGTTAAAACCTGGCCATACCCAGAGAGGGCACTGTTCTTGCTTTTTTCTTCCCTGTGTTCACTGGGACCAGAATAAGCATCCTTGAGAGGCATGGGGAAAAGTGTGAAAGGAGAGGAAAGCACACACACTGAAAGAAAAGTGACACTCAAGAGTAAACACTGGGATAAATTCAGAATTCAAAATATATGGAAAACTAACCCATAAACTTCTCCCATGTGGTTCTGGAAAAATACTCCCAGACTGCCTTCAGGAAATATCAAAAGTATCTCTGTCAGCAGAATCAGCAGTAAATCTTTGGGCTAGACAACAAACAAAATAATCCACACCTGAGCCACAACAGCTGTGTGTGCACCAAGGATGAGGATGACTCTCTCTATCTATAGGTAGCATATGTGCCTGCTCTCCACAGGTAGTTGAATCTGGTTTTCAAGAGCTTCCATTCTACGAAAAGATTGAAAAGATTCAAGAGGCTTTCCTCTGTGAATATGTGACTGTACAAATTCTGGAGAGCAGACAGACATTCAGCACCCATCTCAAGACATGATCACAACATTTGTCTCGGAACTTAATAGTTCCTTTCATTTTTGATTGATATCTCTTTGCTTTGAAGTTCTATGTGAAGACTTCAAAACACTTTTCATGCATTCATTTCATAACTACCACACACACAGAAAAATCCCAAACACTTTTTAAAATTATCTACCTTACTGGTTCTAAATTTAATCTGTCCTGCAGGAAAAAAAACCTTTGTTTATTAACTTGAGAATTGACTAATATATGTTTTGACATTTACTGATGTTTTCAAATCCAGATGTCGGTATCCCTTCTCCTGCTGCATCCTCCACTGCTAGAATGTGCTTTCTAGTTTTGCTATTGCTCCTTAAACCAATAAGAAAGTTATTTTTGAAAACTTCCCAAATACATGGCCAGGTTAATTGTTCATTTAAAATGTACATGTGCACCCACATAAACAGGGAGAAGAGAAAAAAAAGGATGGCAAAACTTTTGCTTTTGAGGAAATGTATCTGAAATATTTCTCCAGAGCACTTAAGGGCACTAAAATAAAGATTTCTATGTAAATATTGTATACCAATGAAATAGTGCCTTGACCCACCCCACTGAGCATGCTGCAATTAACCAAGCCAGTTAGTAAAAAAATGAAATTAAAACACCATAACTGAGTGTTCCAGTAATGATGTTCTCAGCAGCTCTAGGGAGATTCTAAGATACTTAGTCCCTTGCAAATAATAGCATATACAGCAATGGATTAACATTTTATTTGTACTGAAATAAATTATAGCCTATGCTTTGTCAGACACATCTTCCGAGACCAAGTAAACATTAAAAAAATAATATTCAATTATTCACTGTTCAAAGTCCAACAGATACATTCAGACCAAATAACCTGTGGAGACTTATTGGGCTAAAATATACATAAAATGCTCAGTGAAATGGCTAAAAGCACAATGCCGCATTCAATGCAGTAGCTTCATAAAATTGCCATTCAGAGCATTATTCCTTTTGTTTGAAAATTCAGTAATTTAACAGGAAACTTCTGCCCTTCCTGACAAGGTCATGATATTTCACATGCTCCATTAGCTCATTAAGGTTGTTACCTACCACCTATTATCCATGTGGTTTTACACCAGGTTAAATCCATGCCATTGCTGCGGAGTGCAGAACAGCAAGGAAAAGTGAAGGCCAAGAGATAGTAAACAATACATCTTGTAGTTCCACTTATAATGTCCAGTACACAAGGGCTCTGCTAGGATCCTATGGCCTCAGTGTGACTACTGTGTAATGGCCACGGCGTGTTGCCATGAAGCTGGTTTTTTGGCTCAGTTCAACACCTTAAATTCTCTTTCTGAACTCTGCTGTGTCATTCTCTTAGGGAAGCCTCCAAGTGCTGTGGCAGCATCTGAGAGGGAAGTGGCTCCCTGGCAGCGCCTCTTCACCCTGGGAGCCACAGAGCAAGAGTTGCTATATATCACAGAGCTGCTGTGCAAACACCTGGGAACAGCTCCCCTCCAATCTTCTGTGTCTTTTGAACCCCTCTTCATTTGTGTTTGATCTAAAAAGACATGCTAGAACTGGGAGAGGTGTAGGCACAATCATTTAATAAACACCCTTCTGGTTGAAAGCAAATTGGAATGGACACTTGCAAAAACTGTTTGTGATCAACAAGGTAAGCAAGGGACAGGAACAGTATTAAATCAAATTGCAGCCACATGCAGCAGGTGTCAGATGTGCCTTCAGTAGTAGCTACTGTGAAAACAAGACAGAACTCATTTGTTGAAGGTCATGTTAAGGTGATGCAGGGTTTTTCTTCAGGTCTTGTCATCTCATATGAAGCGCTTATCAAGTATGTATGAGCTTTTATGGCCTCTGTGAAATGAGCAACCTCTGACAAGCTCCTGAGGGACAGCTCTCTGTTTTGCAACAACTTCTGACACAAATGGCCCAAGTGTTGGTGCTGTGACAGGTCCTAGAAGAATTGACTACAGTGATCTGCTGCATGATGCCGCCAAGGAGAGGCAGAAAGCCATTGAGAGGGTGGAGTTAAGGACATCTGGCAGCTGATCACCATCCTGTTCTGCATTACACAGAAGAGCACCAAAGTGACAGACTGTGCTGGAGCAACTGTCTGCCGCACCATTTGGGGAGTTAAAAACACCACAAGAGTCTGATGCTACCAGTGACAGAATGACTGTGCAATGTAAATATGAGATGATTTGATTAAGCCCTTCCCAATACACAGCCCAGATGTAAATAATCTGCTTATCTATTTCTCAGTGTCTTAGAGCACATTTTTGCATGCAACACTTGTGCTTAGTGCCTGATTTCATTTACATCACTCAGAGGAATGACAAAAATATTGGGTTTCTTTCTCTCCAAGGACCACTGCAAATTCTGACACACATTTATGTTGCCTTTAGATCCTATTAAAGCTCTACTTATTCCCTACAACACAATTAACAATGGAGTGATGAATAAGGGTGACAAAAATAACCATTCTCAGTCTCATTCATCTTTTGATTCCTTTTCAGCTAAATAATTAATAATGCAAAATCCAGACACAAGCCACGGGGTGTCTTCAGAGTAACTGATCAACTTTCATAGAATATTTATCTTCATTACAAAATTTATTATACCAGTAGGTCTTGGGCTTATATTTGGCTTATATTATCCACTTCTTTACTGCACTCATTTCATAACTATTAACGCTAGATACATTAGTATCAGCCTGAACATTAGATTAATTCTTGAAGTTTTACTTGAATAATATTTCTTTTTTAGTGTGCAGATCTAGGAACTGTTAGCACCAGTATCCCCCTGAACTGAAAATGTGGTTAGAATAAATGCAGTCAGAAGCATCTCCACTATATGACAGCAGTTATAGCTAAGTCTAATCCCATTTCCCATCTCAAAACTGAGTGAACTGAGTCCCATTACTTTTAGCATTTCTGTGACATTATAAAAGAATATTTCTGACTCAAGTCTGTACACTAAACATGACCTGTATTTGAAATTAATCCCTTGCAAGATTCATACAACAGGAGCACCTTTCTTAGTTGCTATGAAACTGTTGAAGCCAAGGAAAGGGAAAAGCTTTGTGTCTTGGGAATACTATTGCTGGAATCCATAAAGTTAGGGGGTTTTTAGGAAATGGTTAAAAAAGAACAGGCCTCAGACTGAAGTTTTGTTAGCATTGCAAATACAGCAGAAAAGTTTCCTAAGCAGTAGAGCATACATGACAAATAACAATAGGCCTCTGTAGAATCGGCTTATGGATGGCAATAAGGTTATTTAATGAATATCTTTAGAAGGTTAGCATGAATAGAGCTCTGTTATTTGTCTCTTATGAACCAGTCTTTGTTTTAACTACCATTACGTGTGTTTTATAAGATTGGATAGAATGCTTGTCAATTTGTGTTGTTCTATGTATGATTGGCTGAAATCTAGGCCGAGATGGTTTTATACTATTCTGTAATGCTCCACCTCCTTGGCATTCCCTGTGGATCAGTGAGCTGTTAACACCCTGTCTCCATTGTCTAACAAGGTCCTGAGACTGATGTGCTGAAAATAAATAAAAGCTCTTGTGATCTGGATTGTCCAGTGTTGTCCATATCTGGACATAGTTGCCACGGTCAATGGTTTCCTTGGTAAGCGTGGGCTCCTGACATAATTGGACATATATATATTCCGCACAACTATCTCTATGGAGCCCATTATTCAGGTTCTAGAAGACACATAGGGTCACACTTGTCATAACAGAACACTGGTTAACATTGTTATGCACATAGCAGCTACATGAAAATAGTGTATGCTCCTTCTGTTCTATATGTGGAGCAGGATTTTTTACCCCTTGGTAATGCAGCTAGACCACTTGCCAAAGTACACATGTTGCACCACAACACTCACTGCCCTTTTTCAATATATTTGCATGTCTCAATATGCTTGTCACACACAGATCCATATATTCAAGTCTCTCAGACCTGATGATAGACAAAGGATCTCAAGTATCCAGAAGTTTGTTTTGGTTTTTTTTTTGTTGTTTTCCCAGAGATGACACTTGAACCACTTCAAATCTGTAGCAGCAACAAGCTTTCATAGAAATTATAGGAAAGCCAGGACTTGTCAAAATGCCATGTCACTTGAGCACTTCAGAAATGTGATATCCTAGTCATCTGAGCAATCCTAACCATTCAGAGCAATGTGAAATTTTCAGGAGGTAAGTGCCTAAAAACCTTTCAATATCTGTGACAGCAGTGCCTTTGTAGTTGTGATGGCCAAAGGCTGTGAAGAAAGCAGAGGATTTGTGCAGGTAATGCCTTCCATTATTCCAAAGCAGAAGGAGGTTGTTCCAGCAGTTTCTTTTTACCTTTCAGACAGGGTGTCCATGGTCTAGGAAAATTGCCTTATCTAAGTACATAAGGTCTTTACTTCAGTAACAAGGTGGAACAGCAACTTCAGTGCAACTTCAGACCTTCTCTCCCCCATTCAACCAGCACAGCCAGTCCTGCATCCCTCCAGCATGCAGTTCCTGCATCTCTTCTGATGCATGGTATTATGCATTGTGTAATTAGCTAAATTACTGACATGGAGCTTCAATGAAATCTCAATGACAGCATATTTCCTTTTTTGTGTTGCCTTCTCCACATGTTCAAATAAAAATGATAGTTTTAAAAATTTACCAATCTTTAAGTGGTATGAAGGTGCTAAAACATACTTTGGTGTCTTTAGGCTTGAAGCAGTGAAAATAGGTGCTTTGGTCAGCTTTTAAAATTCTGCTAAGAATAATACACAATCTGAGGACACAGAATAGCACATGCACCTTAAGACCTTCCTTAAATAAATCAAACTAAAATAAAAACAGAAAGAAATATATCTGATTTTGAATGTTATGGAGTAAAAGTAAGCCAAATAAGTGGTGTTACTTCAGAGGAAATGAGTGTGAGAGAAAAAAAACCAAAACAATTTTCCAGTTGCTCAATAGTAGGTAGCAACTGCTTTCCCATCATCATTACATACAGTAACACCTGGTATTGAATTGAAGCAACAGAAGACCAGTTACATTAAACTTTCTATAATTGCTTTGAAATCTTATTTTCTCCTACGTGAAAGTAGCAGTTTTGTGCTCACTGTTTTAATTCCTAAATGAGATTTATAAACATTTCATATTATTCTAATCTGTCCCTGCAGTGTTGCAGGAATAGCAAGCACACAGAGAAATCTTAATGAAGCACTCACTACAAACTGTAAACACAGAGGATGCCAAGGTGTCATGTACAGTACTGATAGAGGTTAATACCTTCCACAGTCATTAGGTTTGGATTTGGGGATGTTTGCACAGTAGTCAATGCAGATAAAATTCAATTGTATGCTAGCAGCCTGTGAAAACCTCATGCATCATTGAATCTCTCAGTTACATCTGGGTCTTAATGGGATAAAAGTCATCTCTGGGTACAAGATCCTTATGCGTTGTTCACAATACCGTGGCTTGCTTGAGGACACAGGATGGTGTATATTCCTGCACAAAATTGCTGCAGACAGAATTATCGACTCTCTTAACACATTAAGTAAAAGCACACTTGAAGTGCTGAAGCAGAAGAAAGTTGAGGGCACATCTGTACTTCAGGGTCACCCAATGATTATGGTATAAGCAAGCCTGGGAGTGGGGCTGTTGTGGCAACAAAGCCCATCAGCGACAGACGCACCAACACAAACACTCAGAGCTGCAAGAACCACACTAGAACCAGGTAAACCAGGCAAGATCTTAGCCACAAAATGAAATTAGAACTTTTTGAAAGAAAATTTGTGCACTATATATTTTAAAAGAAAACAAAAAATATGTAGAATCAGTGAGATGTTTTCAGGTCATGGTGATGAAACATGCAAAAAGTATCAAGATGAGGACCTTCTAGTGTCAATGTCAAATTCCCATGCAGTAGCAGCTTTTCTTATTACCAAAGTTCCTAGATGTTGACAGTTAATATAATATCTAATTATATTCCTTTCTTTGTGTCATCTGGCATACCAGCTCACTGTACATTCCCATAGGATAAATGGCATATGTTCCTCTCTTAACAAGTGCTAAACTAGTCACAGTTTTACAGTCTTTACTTAGAATTGTACCACCAGGTGGAATACAAAAATTACATTCACTAATCTTAAAAACAGCACTCAAAATAAGAGCACCTGCAAGTTTTAGGGGGTTTTTTGTTATTCTTACTAATATTTTTAAAATAAGAGCTGTCCATTTTTCGGGCTATTTGCACAGCTCCTGCCTGCAAAATTGTCAATTGTTCCAAGAAGGACAGATTATAGCTTGTCAAACAGCCTGAAATTGAGCCAGTGACAGCCTGAAACCTATTCCAGATTCCAAAAACATATTGCAATGCCTCTACATTTTTCTATGGCAGCTGGTTACTAAAATCTTAGCAGCAGTACAGGTATGAAAATGATTGAGATTGAATTAGAAAGATGTTCAGAGGAAGCATTCATTCCACAAGACTGGATGTCTGACTGAGGAAGAAGGCTTTTGTTTTATCCTTAGGACAGCATTGGTTTTATATGCAGACAGATGAGTTTTATATTCACATATATATTTATATTCTCTTCATTCCACTCCTCTCCTTTCCCTCTGTCTCCTGCAGGTAGCAATCATGCCTCTTTGATAGTTAAAGTAAATGGCTAAAAGGTTGAATGGGTTTCTGTAAGCCAACTGCATACTGAAACCAGCTGGGCTCTTACAAAAGATAAAATCATATCAATGCTGAAAATGGCAATAATGTTCACAAAGGATAAAATTTAGTAAGGAGTTAACTGTATATATTATTTGACCAGAGACTCCTCCAAAGTGACACAATGTGCATGAAAGGACTTAAGAAATAAGTGCTTAGGATACTTTCCCAGCATACTTCCAGGAGACTGCAGCTTGAATTTGAGCATCTTTTGTTCTTGCCCTGCACCCTACATGCAGTCTTGCCATCTAAACACCCAGGGCCCAGTTTAACAAAGGCATGCCTTGCACAGTCTTTAACACACACAGCAAACAGGCTCCTGCCCTGAGCTGAGAGTCTCCTGTGTGCACCTTGTTTTCCAAATGTGACTGCAACTGGCAGAAAATCATGATTTCACAGACCCTGAATATTAAATAAAGTCATTGATGTTCCACAATTCCCAAATCTGCAATGTATCCCAGTATGGCTATATTGTTTTCTCCTTCTGCCTCTACAAGCTCCTATTAACAGCACAATCACCTGCTCCATTTGAGTGCAGCACAAGTCCTTGCCTTAGTGCCTTGAAAATGCCGTCCTTTCACGATGAGCTACACTTTTACACAGCTTTACAGGCTATCTCCTCTGTCTCTATAGCCTCAGACAATCAGTCACGGTGCCAAAATGTGAAACAAGTTTACGGGGTGGCCTCTAAAACTTTACGATGGCTCACTTCATTTGCAGCAGTTTCCAATAGGCACAAGCCATCCTTCCCAAAGCTAACAGGTGACACAGGTTTCTCCCATTTTTCTGATCACAAGGCAAGAGGTGAACCTATTACAGCAGGTTAAAGGGTGGAGAGGATTGAATTTTTTTAGATGGGTTTATAGAGGGGCAAGTTAATTTAAACAGCTGGCAAAAAGCCTACTGCAGTTTTAGCCATGATGAATTCTGAGATTATTATGGGACCAGATGGGCTTTGTCCTGTAAGTAATTGTATATTCTCTGGAGTGGACAGGGGGCCATTGAACCATCTGTTTTGTTGTTGCTCCAAAGAGTGCCTTATTGCTGTCTGTGTCTGCTGTTTCCCTACTTGACTCCCCTAGGCCTACTTTACATCAACTTGCACAGACATGAGATGCCCTCTTGTTTTTAAGCAAGAAAGAGAATTGTATTTGCCATCCCAGCCTGCCATGCTATGCCAGTAGTTTTCCTGTCTTTGCAGTTTGCTGCTTTTTCTTGCTTTTTTTAGCTTCTGAAATGTATTGGAGTGGACAATAGATTTACAGGTCTTTTAGCATTCTGGTGGTATCACTCAATGCTGCCCAGAGTTAAATTTGTAAATAATAATGCCTTGCTCTCATAAGGCATTTTTCAACAGAAGAATACAAAGCTTTTTCACATAGAGGTAAGCATCACTAGTCCTACCCCACAGCTGATGAAATTCAGGGACACAAGAGAGAATCATAGCCTCAAACCAGGAAATTCAGAGATACTCAGAATAGGATCAAATGAGACCGTATGGACAGGGCACACACAAATCTATGTAGGTATTCCCTATAATACCATGCATGAATGAAAGAAATACAGGAAACCAGCAGGACCTAAAATTTTTTGTGTGTGGCCAAAACTGGGATTTAGCTGCTGTACAAGACAGTCAGTGTTATAATTCATGTGTCTGATCTCGCTGGGTAGTGTTTAAATGCCCAAGTCTATCACCAAAGCCTTTTAACACTGAATCAGTACAAAGTTATCTAACGGTGTCTCTCTCAGTGTCCTATGAATATTATATTCCACAGGGTCCCCTCATATCATTTAGGAATTTCCTAAATTATATGTAAATAATTGCAAACAGGACCTAATCCAGAAGAAAAACTGTAACCATGACTTTATAAATGATCCTGTATCATCCCCAGGAGTATAGGACCTATTCTAAAGGATCAAATAAAAAATCAGCCACTCAGTTTAGAATGAGATGCTCCAATTGAGAGAAAGATCCAATATGATCAGTGGGATCTGCTTATATTTAGCCTACGCTATTACTCCTGAATGGGTATGCAAAACATTTCTGAAGCTAGTTATTCTTCATCCTGAAAAAATATTGTGGATGTTTTGGACCTCCTCAGTTAATCAAAGATGAAGAGCTTTTTCATTATCTGGAGAATTATACCCTTCATTGCGCTCATCATTGTTGAGATACTCCACTACAGATCTCCATATCATTATGAATAAGCTACATATTTCTGCAAGAAATGCAGAGTCAATTTTTTGTTATTTAAATCTGTGAAATTAACTAATTTAAATTCCTCATGGGCCACTGATTCAGATAACATGAATAGAGGGTTTTTAAAATATTTAAATACCTTTGTTGAACATCAGCTCAATTAAAAACAAGTTCTATGTTAAAAGTATTTTTCTAAAGTATATGGGGCTTGAATTTTTCATGTCTTTTTGAAACTAACTTGAGATTTCTGATTAGTTTTCTTATTTTTATCATTAAACCCTTTAATAGAAATCTTAGGAAGACAGTGCTATTTCTCAGCTTTTCCTTATACCTTAGTGTTTTTAGATCACTATGTGTACAAATATTCAATGTTAGCCTAGATTCTATACATTTTCCCCAGAAAAAATAAAATCAAGCAGCCAGTTGGCTCACAGCACTCACCACAATGTCCCCAGAGCAGCAGAGGTGCATCCATGACAGCAGACGAGGACCTAAGCTGGGTGTCAGAGCTGTACATAAGTCCCAGGCCATAGCTGACAAGAGCCTTCTATTCACTATGATTTCATCTATAATCATTTGGCATGCAATTTACAATCCTGTTCATTACCCTGTCTCAATGTATGGGGAGCAGGAGTCATTAGTACATATCTCAAATGTTCAAATTTTAAATTAAATCTCAGCACCTTTTAGGGAAACTGCTTTTAATTTCGTGACTGAAAACTCTTGTAATTCCTTTTTCCCAAGTACCCTCAAGAGGCTTTTCTCACACACTAACAGTAATCAACTTGTCAGAACTTAGAAACTTCACTGGTACCTTATGAAATTCTAAATTGCTCTAAGGTCATCTTTTCATTTCACTAACCTTATGAAAAGTTGCATTTCTCTTCTTTCCTCATATATCAAGTATGTTTATATTGCTAGTGGTTTACACTTTATTCAGGTACAGCATGCTTCAGCTTTTCAAATATTACAGAATAATTTGATATACTAAAAGCATGAAGGAAAGAGCTGAACACACACACAAAAACAAAATAATCCACAAAAAACTCCTAAAATTCACACTTATCTTTCTGGTACAATGCTGGGGAATACTCTTTACTTTTCCCACCTGCATTAGATATATGCTAATGTAAATACTCTGCAGAAAATTATTCACACCACCTTTTTCTCAAAATTACACTTGTTGTAAGATTGCTAGGGTTTTAATTATAGCCATCTTACTCAGTTCACTTTTCTTTACAGCTATTCTTAAGACAACAGAAAACACTTCAAGATTGCCACCTTCCTGAATATATGCAACAGACAGTAGATTGCGATGGACTGAAAAACTGATTTTACACAAGTATGGAAAATATTAGGTGCAAGTGCCATTGGGAATTGGGTTTACTGATGCATGGCAAAACTGCAACAAATTCTTCAAAGATACGATTGCTAGGAGACGTGATAAGAAATAAGTCTAGTAGGAGAAAGTCAAGTGAAGCTCAATAAACCAGTGGATAACACTTCCTTTGTGGCAGATGAGCCAAAGCAAGAGGAAAGGAAAAAAGGAAAACCTTACAGCACAGTTCTCAACAGCATGGTGCATCCCTTAATATTGACCGGAAGAGGAATGAGCACACACCTCAATACATGGCACTCATCCAGCCACTGACCAGCAAGACTCGAGGCCAGAGGTGACTCAAACTCCCCATGGCTGCAGAGACAGGTCTGGAAGCAAAGGTGGAGTGTGGGTGCTCTCCGTGGCAGCTGAGCAGGCTGGTACCAGCAGTGGGGCCCACACAGAGGCCATCAGACCTGGCACTATCACGCAGTTTTACCTCATACAACGTTCTCAGGAAAAGGAGAACCAAGGGGAAACTGCACACGCATTTCTCACCCACAGTATGAGAATGTCTCCCAAGAAAGGAAGCAAAACCAGACCTAGCCCAGAAGCAGTAGAACATCTTGTTTACCTCTGAGGCAAAGGGCTACCTCAGGACACACTGACACAGCAGGCATCATTACCTCAATATTATCTGTTGCAGCCATGTCATTTTGAGCACAGCACTAGACTCAAACCAACAGTATCTCAAGAAACGGGAAAGGTGTTACACCATCACGGTTCTGAAGACTGAGCACCATGGTGTTAGTTTCTGGCAGTAATGTTTCATATATTCCTTACATCTTATGCTGTAAAGAGGTAAATGCAGGTAAAACCTAAGCAAGGGAACAAAATTATCCCTGGAGACAATAAAAATCAGGTTGGACAGAGGTCTGAGTGACCTGATCTAATTAAAAATGTTTCTGCTTATTGCAGGGTGGTTAGACTATATGGCCTTTAAAGGTCCCTTCCAACCCAAATTATTCTGTTACTCCCAGTATGTTTACAAATCCCATCACATATTCCCATAGGCTGAGGCAACTGACACATTGAGACATCCCTCCATCATCACAGATACAGGGTGTGACATCTGGGGAAACCCTAGTTTCTCTATTTCTTGCATTTCTCTATTGCTTGCATCTCCAGCATAACCTACTCTGTGACTGACAAGAAGCCAAAAACTTCAGAGTTCTCAAATCTATGCATCTACACAATACAAATGCACATGTAGACTGTTTTCTTAAAAAGGTGAGTAGTCCTTTACTAAGGTTTTGCAGAGGTACCACAGAATTTGTTTTTACCTCTCAAATTATGAACAGGAAAAAAAAAAGTACTTACATTCTGAAAACTGAACACGGTTTGCACTATATTTTTCATACACTAATAGTAACTATAGAGTTTTTAGTCTGAATTACTATTATTTATAGGAAACAGAAATAATATGTGTTTCTGTTTATGCGCACAAGTAGGCAGAACAGCAAAAGGGAATAAAAGAAAGCATACTGACAATAACAGTAATGAATTGCATACAGAAAGCATTATAAATGGTAGATCATGAAGTGAGCATGGGACATGCATAGTTAACAAATTTCCTAAATATTTTCCAAGTGTGAGAACTGTTCTAACACCCATCAGCTTTCATTTCCTATCTGTTTAATGCCAGATAACACACATTTTTTCCCCTCTCATCTTAACTTATAATGCCCATTAATTTATTGCCATCTCTAATTCAAACTGACATCAGTAGACATCTTAGCAGTTTTAGAAAATAAACTACTGGTCAATATGGAGAGAACCTTTAATAATCTTTTTGTCATGCACTTAAAAAACTTTCTTTGTTAATTTGATACCACTAAAAATAGTGCCAATATGAATCTCTTCATCAGTTAAACAACCATCCAAAAATTTTATTCTGGGGGAACAGAAGAAAAATCGGTGGTAAGAAGGCTAACCATGATTTCAATACAAAGTAAAATGGCTTGAGGGCTACACAATATAATATGCAGACATTCAAAACATAAATTAACAAGAATAACATGGATTGGGAAAGAGTTATTTACTTGTAAAATCTTCTGGTTTATACAATAATGCAACACATAGTAGATAAAAGGGGAAAAGATATTTGGAGGTTATTGTATTTTACAATAAAAATAACTCAGATTATACAAGTAATTTGACTGAATTTTGGATTTGTGCATGTTTGATTGTTTCTGTTCTGGGCTTTTGATTTAATTAAAACTAGTGGCAGATGAAATATTTTCTCTTAATCTCTCTGCCAATTTTTTGTAGTTATGTAATAACATTTTCCAAATTTAAATAATCCTTTCCCTTGTCTGGTTTCAAAACATCCACTTCAAAAACAAAGAATTCACTATAGAGAAGCAACCAAAAAGTCCAAGATAAACTAAAGGCTGGCAAAGTTAAACACAGAAAAGAAAAATTTCCCCTGGTTCTTACTTAGAAGTTTTAGTGGTTACTTGAAGTAAAAGTAGAGTGCTATCTAAAATTATGCATTTTAAGTGTCTTTAAGAAAACATTCAATTACTGGAGATCTGTTTCAATCTTGTATGCTGTTTACTGTGCATCTTACCACTAACAAGGTTTCAATCATTCAGAGAACAAGATTCTGAGGATATGGGTATATTTTCCATTTTATGCTGTTGGCAAAAAACTCTTGTTGATGGAAGACACTCTGAGCAGTTACATCTGACCATGAAATCCCATGGTCTGTATTAGGCAGAGTCCAGTTATGCTACTTGGTTATCTCTTCTTGCCTTAAACCTAACTCCATTAAGCATTTCTCTCACCTCCAACACCTCCCAGCACATCTGAGTTTTGAAAGTGACCTAAAAGATAATAAAATAACTCAAAATCAGGTGTTATTCACAAAAGAGTGAATACATTGGTTTATAAAGGATGGCAGCCACCAGAGCATTCCTTGCCTGTGCAGCTGCCTTGGGAAACATCCGATGCAAACTTTCTTCTTGACCTCTCAAGCACCTAACTTCTAAATATGAATGACAAAATATCAAGAAATATTTAAAAAACAGACTATTTAATGAAAATATTTGCAACACTAAATGCAATTCATCTTCTTTTAATTGATTAAAAAGTTTTTATCTGCATGCTAACATCTCTTTAGTCTGCCACATCACCTCTAGCTATCTTGACTTACATTGCATTCTTTCCTTTCCAACATGTATTCCAGACCTCATCCATTCAAAACTTTGATGAGATCTGAACTTCCACTAATATCTTGAAGTTCAGAAACTGAAACAGTTTGACAACAAAACATAAGTGTCAAAAAGTTTTAAATTTGAAGAATGGCTCAGAGATATTATTTTTCTGAGGTAGCCAAATTTCTCTGAATTTTGGTTGTCAAGAGGCTAGATAACTGTGGCAAAATCTGTCACTCTCACTGCACAGTCAGTGAAGAGAATGAGGTGCCTCCAGAGGACAACCAGCCCCTCTGTTGGTGATGGTGAATCTCCCTCAGCTGTCTTGAGCGCAACCTGTGGCCACTGCTCTGACTTGTCCACGTTGTAGCTTTCTGGCACCTCATCACTATACTTCATCTTACTCCCTTAACACACTCTGCTTCTGACAATGTTTCAACCTGATCTGATGTGTTAACATAGGGGTTTCCAACTGAGATTTCATCTCATCCCCAAATTCCAAGATCTTTTGCTGCTGATGATACTACTGTCTTTAACCTGTTTTAAAGAGCTCATTTCAGTACCTTTATTGCAAGATCTGTCACTTACATGCCGCACAGCCTTGGATAAAGACATAACTACACAATGACTCAGTTTCACCAGCCATAACGCAATGATTAGAATAATACTTGCACTATGAAGAGAACAGGATGCATAGATGAAAAGCATTTTTATAGGTGCAAACTGTCATGCTGTCAGTAATGAAAATAATATTACTCTCTCCAGAGTAAAAGTAAGATATCCACCCTCTTCCTTGTTCTTATCTTCTTTTGAAAATACTCATTTAATAAAGGCATATGAAGGAAAAAGCAAAGATTAGCCTATATGATGGGGTTTTTAGCCACCAAGTTCTATATAGCCCACACACAATACAGACAAAACGGTATGCTGACTTTAGCTCCAAAAAAAAACTGTAAATTGCAATCTTACAAGACAAAATGCAATAAAACATACAAACCTCATTACCTTTGTTGTTTTCTTCCTCAAATAATCTTTTAAAGCTCTCAGTCGGTATTTTATGGCCTCCATATCTACATAATTTTTAATCCAGTTCAAGTACCAGTTATATTCATTTTTAATCCATAGATAAAATGTTTAGTGCTATTTTGCATATGATTTAAGCTATGATTGCCATATTATTCAGACCAAGCTGTCATTTTCTTGAACAATACTAAACAGTGTCAGCTCCATACCAGCCTCCTTCACCTTTCAAGAGTGCCACAATGATGTCACCAAAGTTTCCTGGTATTTTTCCTGAAATTGATCACAGCAACATGCTCAATATTGGACCCATCTGAACCTGGGCCACACTGCTTTGGGCAAGCAGGTAAGGAGAAGTAAACTCATTTTCTACCTGTGAATTTCAGGCCATATATTCAAATTATTCCATGCTTCTCTCAAGATTACAGACTTACTTTTTTTCCCCATTCTTCATTTGGAAAGTAAGTATGGCTGTGAAGCACATTACTGCCCCAGTATAGTTCAAAATCTGGCTGAAAGATTGTCCCAATCCCAAAATGCTAACAAGTCATGTCTTTAAGCACCTGAGAATAAGACTGTCTACACAGAGATGAGCAGCATATGGCAGTCACTGTGCTGGACAGAAGCAGCCCCCACAGAAATCCTATTGCTCCCCCAAAAGTTTTATCAGACTTTGTGTCCCTACACAGCATCCCTCAGTCTCTTCCTTCTCCTGAAATCAGTAATGCTGCAGTTAGACTTTTCACAGGGTGACAAACAGACATTACAGAATGACTGTGATACAGCTTTTACGCTAGCAAAATGCCTCAACAACTTTGACCAAAAAAAATCTAGTTTAAGTGTAACAATATCTATCAGGCTGACAAATTTAAACTAATAACTTGATTAAGTGGTCTTTCATTCTCATATAAAAAAAGAAAAGTTTTGCAGTGGTTTGGAGCAGTGACACAGTATCCCTGTCTCTGCAGCAGAACTGCACACAGCTCTCCTTGAAATAATTATCAAAAAATCAATAACTGTGGAACATTTTTTTCTGGAAAGCAAAAGTATTTTAGAACACTTTCTGGTTTGTCATAATAGATGAATTAGATGCGGTGCTTCCCTTTTCCTCTAATCTGTACCCTTTGAAATATTTATCTGAACATTATTCATCAAAATATATCTATTTTAAGTTGCTTACCACTGCTGAAGCATAAATAATTGAAATAATTCTAAAAAAAAAATCTGCATCTATCCACAGGAGTAGTAAATAATAATAATAGTAAACAAGCCACCAAATCACTGACTTTGAAAGCATTTGTTGGTGTAAGATACTTTTAACTTTACATGGATATTAGATAGAGCCTATTTTCTGTTTATCTGTCTATTGTGTATCTCTTTGACATGACTGTAACTGTCTTTTACTGATCTTTATCCTTTCTAATCATTGGCACAATTCCATAGCTGTGAGCTGGTCTGAAGGCTGTGGAAGATGTTTGCTCCCAAAGAGCAATCAGTCCACAATGGGGTCTTCCCAGTGAGTTGAAAACCTTGCATCCTGATTAATGATCATGCTCACTGCCAAAAAATATAAGCCATGATCTCATAATTGGGTTCTAAATTAAACAACCCAAGCCTGAAAAGCATTCCTGCCATTATTCATGCAAACAGGCTAAAGCAAATTGGTACAGATTTGCAGGATTGGTCTCCTGCCTTTGACCAGGGATAAGCCACTCTGAGGGGACACTGTGGGAAGGCTGACTAGAAACAAGACCTTCCAATTTCAACTCAGGTATGATCCAGCCATGGGGAGGGAGCTGGATCTTGAACCCCTGCCATATCTGGGTGGGGGAGCCCAAAAATCTCAGAGGGAAGCCATGGGATCCCATCCCCACAAGTTTAGTGACCTCTAAGTAATCTGAAGAGTGAGGTGTACCCCAAGCCCCTCAATCTTACACACCTACGTCATTCAAACCTGCCCTGTCTCCACATCAGGCGTTTAATTGTAAAATGAAGAAAGCTGAAATACTGATGCATGAAACAGCAGAGGAGGAAATCTAAAGAAGGGAATCCAGTAATTCTTGACGCATATTTCCACTGTATAATGCATGAGACAAAGCTTATAAGGAATGTGGAATCCAGACTTCATCCAGAAAAGAAAAAAAAAGAGCAAATCAACATTGACATATAGCAGAACAAACTTATTTAATTGATAAGAAACTCATAAAATATAGTAGCACTTCAAGGCTTCTGACCTGCCTGATTGCTCCATCTTTAATATTTTGGCTGAATCATTTAATAAAAATGGATGTTATTAATTAACTGAGGGGCACAGTTGAGTCAAGTCTGCTATTCATCATGATTTTTATCATACTGCTACATTATGGCTAGCACAAGATTTCTCTTGCAGAATTATTGCTGAGATAAGTTTTAACAGTGTTGGCAGTGAGAAGATACTCAGGGAAAAAAACCTTCCCAACTCAGTAAAAAAAAGATTAGTTTTGATAGATTTGTATTCAAAACATTAAATCCCTTAGACAATTTCTGCAATATTACTCTGAGATATTTATTGATACTAGTACATCATTTACCTGTTACAATTGCCTGTTGCATTATTTTTCCTCCTCATCTTATTTTTCTAGAATTACAAGTACTGTCTTTTCTTCCAATTGCTGTGCTTATTTTATCCTATGTTTATTTCTACACATAGCTCAGTCAACTAAATGTTGTACCTGGCTTTGCAAGATTGCTACCCAATCCCATGTTTTCCATTCCCTGAAGATTTTTGATGCTTATTTCTGACTTTATTCATTGCACTACTGAAATCTGTTTCAAAAAACAGATCTTTGTGACACAAAGCTTGTTTTTGTACTGCTTGTTTTTTTTTTCCATTCACTGTTAAATGCATCATATGTTGTAGTCTCCTTTAGGGTTGAAATTTGATCTACAATTAGGTTAGCTGATACCTGGAGGAGCTCTCCAGTGTAAGCTAATCATCTCTGGTAGTTCAGAGCTTATGTTTACACCGTGCACCCAAACCAGCTCTAAACAAGACTAGACAAATACCTGGAGCACTGTCATCACACTTCGGATACCTGCATTATACCTCAGTGTATTTCCATACTCCTCTCCAGTGACCTCAGCAGCGTCTGCCTCACCCCTTCATGAACACAATGAAGCAAGAAGCAAGGGACAACTAACAAGAGGAAGGCTGGGTGCACTGCTGTAGCTACTTGCCATCTTGGCTCTTGCTGGTAGCATTAACAGCAGCCTTCAGACTGATGCCAACAAATTAAGTGGTACTGGCAGTTCAAGGGCCGCTCTATAGTGACATAAGAGATATAAGACCCGTCTACTCGCTATTTCTTCAGTATTTTTAATTGGAAAGTATTTTTCTCCCCTTTTATGGGAGATTATATCAAATAATGTGGGATCATATCAAATAATGACCACTGAGAGCAAAAGAGTAAAATAGAAGAAAAATGTCTGAATCTGCCTAGTAAACCAAACAACCCAGAAGCCAGTATGATATAAGATTCCTGGTTACAAATCAAACCCTCCACCTCAAAGGCAGCAAACACTTATAGGCAGAAACATCCTAATGTTTTGTAACTTCTTCACCTTCCTTAAATTTTTCATACACATGCATAGTCTGCAATATAAGTGGGTTTTACAGTCAATATTCACAGCAGTGTTATTTCTCCTGCACAATTATTTGCTCTGCATCCATCTTTAAAACCACCACTGCATGTTACCTTTCCATTCGCTAAGTTGTTTCAAAGCAGTACCTAAAGAGATTAAGATATGGAATAAAACAATACCATAAGTTGAATATTAAATGAACCTTTGTTTTCGCAGAAAGAGATGTCAGGAACAAGTACCCTTTGAAAGAATATAATGTATATAAAAGAAAAGCAGACTATTTGATGGTTAAAGAACTACAGCAGATTCCTATTTTTGCAGCTTAATTAATAACAGGCTTTGGGTTTCCGAAGGAATACAAGGAATTGCAGTCATACTCTGTGGAAGTCACCTGTGTAATTATTTCTGGCATCTATTACATTTTCCATTATAACTTTCATATTCCCTCAAACCATTTTTCTATGCTACAGGCATCTTTCCTTTTCTAACTGGCTGCAATTTCACAGCAGGATGCATTTAGCAGATGAGACTCATTTTATACTCCCTAAATTGTCGTGTTTATTTGGAGCACCATGAAGTGACCACCAGATACCTGGAACCTCATTCTCAATTACAATGTGTCCTACATGGATTTAAAAATCTATTCCAATAAAGATGGCAGCTAAATGACAACCCAAATTAGCTGATATGTTTCAAATTGTGTAAGACACATGAAGAAAATAAGTCCAAATTTGAGGATGTCAATCATTTCATTACAAACAGCTATTATTATAATAAAATATATCATGGGTTTTGTGATCAAAGCAAGAGTATAAATCACAGAGCAAATTAGTTCCCTAGTTCACTGTCATTCACAGGAAGCAGATTTTTTTAATACCTGTTGAAGACATTGGAGAGCCACAATTCATTTACATCACTGTTTGAATGCATTCTGTTTAGACTGTTCAATACTTTTCCAGAATTTTGGTTTTGTTCATTTGGGGTACTATGTCCTGTAATAGCTAATCACAGAATCATATAAGAGCCTGGGTTGGAATGGACCTTAAATAACACCTAGTTCCAACTCCCTCTGCCATAACCAGGGACACCTTCCACTAGACCACATTGCTCAAAGCCCCATCCAACACGGTCCTGAATATTTCCAGGGATGGGGTAAGCACAACTTCTTTGGGAAGCATATTCCTGTGCCTCACCATCCTCACAATAAAGAGCTTCTTTTTTATATCGAATCTAAACCTACTCTCTGCCAGTTTAGAACCATTTCCCCTTGTCCTGTCATTACATGCCCTTCTAAATTGTCCCTCTCCCGTTTCCTTGCAGGCTCCCCTTAGATACTGGAAAATACTATGAAACCCCAGAGCCTTCTTTTATCCAGGCTGAATAATCCAAACTCTCTCAGACTGTGTCCATAGGAGCAGTGCTCCAGACCTCTGATCAGCTTTGTGGCCCTCCTCTGGACTCAATCCTAGGTTGTGGACCCCAGAGCTGGGTGCAGCCCTGCAGGTTGGGTCTCACCAGAGCAGAGCAGAGGGGCAGAATCCCCTCCCTCACCCTGCTGCCCACGCTGCTTTGGATCAGGATGCAAGTGGCTTTCTGGGCTGTGAGTGCACATTGACACTGACAGGTCACGTCATGTCCAGCCTCTCATCCACCAAAACACCCCCAAGCCCTTCTCCTCAAGGCTGCTCTCAACCATTTACAATCACATTCACTGTACATATTTTGAGAAAAATTATGCTTCTAGGTTCTCACTCTAGACAGCAAGTTTTTTGAGAGACTACAAAACAAAGCAAAAAGAATTTCATCATTCTATTTTACCTTATTTTTCAAGTGAATAGACATCAATGGGTCTTAATGGGTTTATGGGTATACTGCATTTGTGTATTTATGGAAGCTATGATTTAAACAGCTTCTCAAAAGTAAAAATCAGCCAATAATGGAAGAAGTCAATAGGTACTTCAAGCATAAAATCTTGCATTATTGTGTTACTGTTGCTATTATGTATAATTTAACCAATACCTCTATTGAAGGGCTTTTTCCCATATTAGGAAGGGAGAGAATAAAATCAAGCATAACAATGACCAAGAGGAATGTTATTTAAAATGGAAATGGAAATAGGGTATCATTATAAGCGCTACTGGAACTGCTTGAAGAAAAACAAGGAGACAGCACTGATTGCTGTGGAAGAGGAGAACAAATGCTCAGGTCCTTGAAGAATTACATTTGAGGTACAGCTGTACCTTTTACCATCCAGGTCAATGCAGACACATAGCGCTGACTAGATTAATACTCTTGAAAAGGGATCAGTCGTCCACTTAAAATTGTCCATGAGAAAACCACTACCAGCCTTTCAATTTGGAATTACTCTGTGATTTCAAGATTCAAGAATTACAGATTATTGATTTAATGTTGCTGTGACCTTGACTTTAATGTGGTGTTTTTCTTTAATTAGCTGGGTAAAATTGCAGGATAGCATACAATAATAAATTGCTTAGATATGTATTTACTTGTTCATCTTCTCAACAAATTCATGCAGAACTTATAGTTTAACCTATTAAATTGTACCAGACAGCACTAAGGGTGCCTAGCCACAGGTAAGAAATTTGCTGGCCACATGGCTATTTCCAAATCATGACGTGTTCCTTACATTCCCTGGATTGCTCAAGAAGTGGGTTATGCTTATTGCATAACAACATACTGGCAGAGAACATTCTATTTTTTAATTTAATTTAGAACTTTATTTCTTGTACAATGGGTATGTACCTATTGTTCTTAGCATTCTATTAGTGGAGTTTCTTGTTGAACACCAAGGAGTTTTAATTACTTATGCAGTGCTGTAGCTTTCACTGTGCCCATCTCCACAAACAGAAGGAATATCACACACTCGCAGTGGGACAATTCCCTGCAGTTGTGATTATATGAAGCAGAACTGAAGAACATGCCAGCCAGGCCTTCCAAGAAAAATTAATGCAAATTACTTCTCTAGAAATTTAGTTCCACAGATAACTCCTGTCCTTCCATCTTTCTGCATTTGGCCCTCTCTGTGCATGCTTCTTGCCATCAGTAAAGAACTGGCAGACTTTGGTGTCTTTTTTTGGTGACAAGCCCTCACTGGAGTGGTACTGAGTGCTCACTGTCAATTGTGCAGAGCTATGGCTTAAGGCCATTGGTCAGTGCTCAGTTAAGAAGGATGCAAGTCATGATATATTGATTTAGCAATATCCCATTACAGCACTTTCAGAGTAAAGCCGCCTGGAAATTGGTAGAGAAAATGCCAACTCATTGAGCTAGGACACCCCATTCAAAGCACCTCAGGCACAGCAAACCAGGAAAAAAAATTAAAAATACGTTTTCTCAGATGAGAAGAACTTTTTTGTCCCTCATTTTATGTGTATGACTTGTCTGAAAGAAAATGTCATCATTTCCTAGTAAAGAATGTTTTCCAAATAAGAATAGAGGGCCTCAGTTCTTCAATTACTAAACTTCTATCACACTGCAAAGCAAGAATGAAGTAAGAGGCAAGACAACAAATCAGGTATCTTGCACCTTAAGAAAAGGCCATTTCCAAAGCATCAGTAAAAATGTTGTACCGTATCTAGCAGAGAATGCTTAGAAAAGTATAGGACTCATAAGAGAATTTCGTGATGCTTTAGGAATTGTGAGCAGATTAAGCAGCAGAACTTCCTTGATTTATAGGTGTACCTCCCATTAAATAGAAGATCAACTCCACAATAAAACTGAAATCCATAAATCCATACAATAAATTTTAATAGTCAGCAGCACCAAACGCTATCATTGTTCTCCAAGAAATACCAAAAGAGATAAAAGGAACAACACCATTTTTGGTTTTTTAGTAAGATATCTTCTAAGATGTCTTTCTGATGGTTCTAGACACACTTCAAAAGTATTACATATCACTAAGATCCATGATTCAAATTAGTTTTGTAACAGTGAGAGTTTGTGCTCATCCATATGAACAATTGAATTGCATGGGTCAGCAACTTGAATTCAGCCCTGCACATACCAGGAGTACTTCCATGTTTTCCTGAGCTGGTTTGTTAGTGAAAGGCCAAGCAGTGCATTTTTAAATTCATCCAGCTTTCACTTGCCACCAGGAAGCAACTAGTTTGCCCTTCACATGACTACAGTGATTGCTTCAAATTGTAATTAAATGTCTCAGGGAAAACTGAGCCTTGCATGTCTCTAAAATCTACCAAAGGGCAGAAGGATTTGAGCTGTGGCACTGGGGCACATGTATACCACAAACAAATACTCAGGGAAGTAAACCATCTGCTCTCCATAGGCATGTGCTGCAAGATAGAAAATATATCCTGAAGCAAAAGGAAAATAAATTATATAAAAAAAAAAACAAAGACTAAAGAGGCACTTGAAAAACAAGCAGGTTATCTAAAAAATTGGATTTAGGGAAAATAGTCATACAAGCTGCTGTATATTAAAGATAAGGGGAAAAATGCACACCTGATGGATTTCTGAAGGAATAAATGCGGAAGGTCTAGCTGTCAGGAATATAAACATTAAAAAGAGTGGGCAAAAGACTTCTAACTTAGAAGATAGCAAAAAAAAGTGCAAGCTTTGGGGGATATGAGGCTTATGAGGAAAGGACATAGGGACTGAGAGATTTAAAGAAGTGAATCTATTTCTGATCTTACCACATCTGTTCTCACACAAGTGTTATAAACATGAAAGAAATTAGAGTAAAGAATATTTCAGAATCTTACAGAACATCTGAGTCTATCTGGGAAATTCACTAAATCCTCCAACCAAATAGATAAGCAAAAAAAAGAGGAAAAATTTTACAATAGCATTTTTACTTATCTCTGAATAAATTAGTTGACTGAAATAATGTGGTAAATTTTATTCATATTAAAAAATTAAAAGTATTGTAAAATACTTTTAATAGTAATAATCCATATTTTCCACCATGCAGGCTTTGCTGCCATTTTACCAGCTCCGACTCTAAACTTCACAATACTTTTTGGGTATCCTAAACCTTGCCTTTTCTGCCTCCTATACAGCAGACCATCAGAAAAATTGGAAATAATGCATACTGTTAAAAACTCTACATAAAGCAAGTAAAGACAAGAAAAACACAATTTCAAGACCAGCCATAGAGAAGAAAACACACATTTCAGTTTATTCACACAGTATTATCAAGGCAATACCAGGAGGTGAATGATACTGAAGTGCTCCTTTCTGCACAAATCTTATCCATTGTCCAATTTCTTCTGTACTATTTTTCTTTTTGTTTAGGTATGATTTGCTAAGTAAAGGCCTCAGACAGTTCCCCACTTCTACCTATGAAGAGAGCTCAAAGAACTTTTGTGCATGTGGTGAAAATCCATCAGTGCCAATGGAGATGCTGAACCAGCTGACGCTTCACGAGAGGTGGATCTGGGAAACCAAAGTCATTATCCTGACCTGTAAAACTACTGGAGGGAGGAATCACAGTCTGCACTTACGTAGCTCCAAATGTGGTCCCAAGGGGGTTGCCTATAAGCACTGCACATCCAAGGCAGGACTTGCGTTCTGGATGTAAATACTGATCACACAATCAATGCTGGCGAGGCCCATGACCTCAAGAAACTTCGAGCACACTGTCCAACCATACCAGTTTTCATTGGGTTTTGGGTTTGATTTTCATTGCACCCAAGAAACACTCCAAATTCATCAGCTATTCATGCAAATCCAGCATGCTGCGTTGCCATGAAAGATGTCCTGGCTCAGGGAAAGAAATCTCATATTCACTGAGCCGATGTAACAGAGTGTCTCATCTAAGATACAGCCAGCTCACCAACTACAGTTAAACTGTGCATCCTCATGTTGACAGTGATGGAAAATAATTATAACCACTGCCATTTTCTTTTCTCTTACTGGATCTTGAGGGATGAGGAGGATAAAACATTGGTGCAAACATAGATAATTATGAAATGATTCTAAGTTTTTACTGTCTTTGATAACCATGCCAGGAAGACAAAAGGCACATTTCCAAAAAAAACCAAAATGTATTTTTTACAACTGTATGTAGTAAAGAGAAGGAAGTGATAGCCCTTCACGCAGAAAAGTATTTCATCCACCCTGTTCAATAGCCATGGAGTTTTGAGAGCATTATACCAAGTTTTCCTTTAAAATAATTTTTAACAATCAAGAGGATAAAACACTGGAGTGAATTGTCTTCAAAGATGGAAAAATTCCCATCGTGAAACATTTTTAAAAGCTGGTTGAACCGATAATATACATTAGGAATAGTATACATGTGTTTCATCCTGTCTTTGGGGAAGGGAAGAAGCATGTGATTTCTTCACATCTTTTTCAGCACAATGGATCTATAATAGACGTGAAAATATAGTTATGCAGCAGGAAAATGCACAGTTGCTCCTACAACAGTGAATGAACAGAAAAGCAACTCAAATCATGTTTCACTGCCCATAACTTCCAGATTGTTAAATCATTTTAAATGATAACGTACAAATATACATTATCTCTGGCAATGCAAGATTATGCTTCCTTCCTCCCCTGGAGCATGTGTTACAGGGGAGGAGTTTCCAAGAGTGATCTCATTACTCAAGAACTATCAACCATGAGCATGGTCTGAATGCATCAGTTCCTGAAGCATTCATGAAAACACCTTTGTCTGTGCTAATTATTTCAGTGCTTCTCAAAGGCCTGATCATCTTCAAAAAAGTTCAAGTTAAATATATTAGCTTGTGAAATCATGTCCAACAATGTTTTTATACACCAAGAACACACCACAGGAGTACATAAAGACCAAATTTATGCTGTTCTGACTCCAATGAGGGAAAAAAAAAAGAAAACAAACCAAAACCAAAACAAAAAAAAAAAAAAAAGAAAAAACAGCACCAGCTTTTTGACTGCAACATCAAACTTGTTTAAATCTTGGGAAGAAATTTTTGATACTTCCCTAATCACACTAGCAAATGCCAGAGCACAGCCACTGGGGGTCAAAACCAGGCATCATATTGAATCTTAGAAAACGCAGAAATAAAATACAGCCTTATTTTGGTAATGGTAACATATTTTGGGATCTACTTCCCCAAGGACATGCTGGGTTTTCCATCACAAAGCCTTTGAATCAAGGCTGGATGTCATACTAAACTGTAAACAATAGCTCAGACGGAATTAGTGGCACAATTCAAGTAAAATTGGGCTGCCACACTGATATACAAGAGGTCAAACTAGCCACTCATAATGGGCTATCTGGTTTTTATATTAACAGACTGGCAATCATAGAAAGCTCTACAAAGCTGACAAAGGATTCCATTTCCAATTCCTCAGTACCAGAGCAAAGGAAGCAGAAGGTGATGAACAATGTTGGTAAATGAGGCATTCAGACAATGGCTTAAAGGGAAAATCCCTGCCTTGAAAGGAGTTATGGTAGTGCAGTTCCTCCCCTCTAACTGCCTAACTCCAAGTGTTACCTTCCGAAATGTCGTCATCATTCTTTAAAAATAGGAAGGTTTTGTGGCTATCCAGAGCACTTCTAATATTTCCGCTGCAACTAACACAGGTTTTAATGTGGAAGGATGAGGATTATCTGCACCAGCATCAAGGAATGCAACTGGCAAAGTATTCCTTACAAAGGAAATCATACTCATAAGTGTAAACTTTGGAAATTAATTGCTTGCCAACTAAATGTCTGCCTTGAAAACGTGTTGTAAAATTTGATACTTCCCTTGTACCTAGCAATTCTGATTGCTAGACACAGTTTCAAAGACTGTCTTTGAAACACAGTCAGGGAAATGTGCCTAAAATGTTATGCAAGACTACTACGAAAAGCAGTGTCAGATATTTTTAAAATCGTGGATGTCACCACAAAATAAATAACTCTATATATTTTTTCACAACTTCCTGTTTTTTATCAAGTAAAACCCTTTTGTTTCTTTTTTATTTTTAAATAATGCAAGACCAAAGACTATGTGCATGATTCCAGAAGAGGCTGCAGCAGTTTGTGCTGACCAAAAAATGATGGGGCCCAAATTTAAGTTGCACAACTTCAATAAAATTATCTATTACTACGAAATACGAGGGTTGAGCAAACCTGCAGGCTGATGCCCAGTGTTATGAATACCTATCCTTAGCTTCAAGTGGGAATATTGGGAATTGTAGCTCTTCTGCACAAATTATAAAGTGAAAAGAAATTGTAATGAATATTGCTGCTTTTGAACACTGACAGTAAGGGCAGAGTTAATTGAATCAGGTACAGCTTTATAAGTTTTACGGTTGCATTGTTTCCCTTTTTCATTAACTGTTCATGGGTATAAAAAAGCACATATTTATAATTGATATTATGTGGTTTTTATTTAATAACTGGAGGAGAACATTGTCTGGCTTGTAAATAATTACTTTAGTTTTTTCATTCTGTTCTTTACTTTTTTGGAATATCTATTCTTCATCATGCTATACATGATGTGCCTTGCAACCCAGGCACATCATCTAAGATAGTACCTGCTGAAACTGAATCTATCAAGCTCCTAACCTTGCCTTATAAATATAAAAATTGGTCAGAAAGCCTCTACTCTCGACATCTCAGTGACTTTTAAAAGTCATTCACACAGAAAATTGGCAATCTGACAGCTCAGGAAGACTGGTTTCAGTTCCATAAAGGAAATAAATTGGTGTCTTGGTTACCTCTATTAGCTAGTGAAAGATCCTCCCTGTGAAAAGCCTGAATAAAGGGGGTAAAATGTTGGCCTAGATCAAGACATTTAGAGTTGATATGCATATCAACTGCTGCTACTTGAAACACATATGACCTCATGGGAGGGTCAGCACAGCTGAAACCAGAGTTATAGGGAATGAAGATATGGCACAGAATCCACAAACCAGACCCAGGCCACTAAAAGGGAGGAGTGGGAGAGATCTCTAAAATCCATAATATGCTTGTCAGCAACAAGTAACACCATTAAGGGAAGAACAGTAAGAGAATAAAAGAAGTTCCTGACTTCTGAAAATTAATTTGATTATTCAGTCCTGACTCACCATCTAAGTCAGATGCTGACTTACTGTTGATTTAAATAGGTTTTGGCTTAATGCTTATGCTGAAGAACACCACTATGTAAGCCTTGTTTCTATGAAAACTATATCAGAGCATAATGATAAAATCATATCACCATCCCTAGGAATATCACCTGAGTTAAAAGTAAAAAAAAAATATTCTACACCTAATCCCCTCAAATCCAATTGTTTTAGCATTTCTCAGAACCCACTCCAGCAGAAATGGAAGAAATTGCAGAAAACATACAAGAACAGAAATCTCTGTGTCTCATCTAAACCACTAGTCAGAGAGAAGTACCAGTATGACACTACTTTTCTGTCTGTATGAAAAATACTCATCCATTGAACAGTTTGTGAGGCACGAAAGGCTCAATGGAGGCAGATATTTTTTCCTGATACACACTGGATCACAAAGCAGGGAACAGACCCTCCTCAGTTAGGTACTAGACACTAAGTCATATAAAGAGTACACCTTATCTACCACTGGAACATTTCAATCTAGAAAAAAAAAAAGAAAATCCAAAATTTCACAGAATTTTCAAAACAATCCCCTGAGTAAGAAGGACAATATGCTCCAGAGGAGAGAAAATTAGCAAGAAATACACAATCATGGAGCTTATAAGACAAGCTGAGAGAAGAACTGGCAATGAAAGCTAAGGCTTTCATTTGAAGACAACCCACCAGGCCATGCCCTACTTGTGCAAATACCCCCAAAACCAGTACATCCTACACAAGCAGGAGGGGATGAATTGCCAGACTAAATCCAGCAAAACCAGCAGATCTCTACCTCCACCTTCTAAGGCTCCGAGTCTTTACTATCTTTATGTCATCCTTAGCCAGGTGTTAAAATCCTCTAGCCTCCTGTCTTTTGCTGGAAGAATTCAACCCAAATGCAACAATCCTTTTCTGTGAAGACAAGCAGATCCAAGGCAGAGGCACATCCCAAAACATCACAGGACTGCAACCTGTGGGAGAGGTAAACCCTAAAGCTTAAGGACTGGAGTACACTGGAGGTAACCAACTACATGTGTTTGAAGAATACTGTAGGGACAGTATTGCCCCTAAATCTACATCAGAGAGCTTCTCAGGTATTTGGAGATTTAATTTCTTCTAGGAAACTGCGATAGCCAAGAAGGATCTCTAGTATGCACTTCAGAGAGAAACTGAGTCTTGGGATGAAAACTCCTGAGGCATAGTTTTTGCTCCATAAGCAAATCATCCATGAGTAACTTTGACACAAAATCTAAAGCAAAAATCACATCTTGGATATTCCTAATTTTCTTTCCATAATTTTTTATATAACCTTATTTTACAATTATATGTAGTATGATATTATGACTTTATAATGTTACATAATACCATTTATTTTATTTGTATTCTATTTCTATTGAGTTTTTTAGAACGCATGTCTGAAGGGAGTACAGACAGGAAACGGATGTGATCACTCAAGATGGAAAAGGTACCAGTGAAGTGATGGCAACCTGCACAGTCATTTAAGGATGAATGTGAATCTCTTGACAAACTGGTCAGATATTTAAGGAAAATGCTACCAGGGCAATATAAGTAAACTAGTATCAAGGGCTATATTAAAGACAAGAACAGCAAATTTACTTTAAATTTACTTACAGTTATTAGCAACAAACAACCCACCAAAAAACCCCTAGCAGCCTAGTAATGCTCAGGAACCGACTGTGGAAAATTCAATCCAGGTAAGAAAATCGCAGCTGGAGACCAAAGCTCACAGCAATGCAAGGCTCCATAAATCAGAGTCATATCCTGCAGGGCTGTCTGAAGTCACAGCATTATCAGAGAGGTTGCAGGGCAAATCAGAATAGTATCAAGAGCCATCCCCAGTGACCTAAAACAAGTTCTTATTTCATGAGAGATTTTATTAAAAATATAGCTTTATCAATAGCTGTTCTACCCAAAGGCAACCCCAGCCTTTTCTGGGTGAAGGTAAATTCATAAACCCTCTCCCTCCTTGTTAATCCCTGTTAAAGTGGAGCTTAAGGAATCACAACATAAGAAAAATTACTGCAGCACATTAAAAACTCAAAAATATAGGAAATGAGGGAGTGTTGAGACAAATGTCTCCTGTTACTGAGTTTCACTTCAGGTGAATTCATAAGCTGACAAACAGAAATATTCACACAATTTAGTTTTAGAGTAGTACCTCTGATACTGTGAGAACACACCACAAAAAGAATTTATCAGTAAACAGCAGGAGATACCGAAGTCATAAATGACAACCTGTCCTTGGAGACAGACAAAAGGAAATTAACTCTAAGAATTTTTATCTAAGGACTATGCTGAGCACAGTATCTTACAAACCTCAAGAAGGCAGAATACATTAAAAAACTGCTTTTGGCTCTTTTTCATAGTGAATAGTACCAAAAAGTAAGGATAGTTGGGGAAAGAACAAGTCTGGGTCTCACTTTTATTTTCCTACAAATTATTCAGTGTTCATTTTATGAAAGGAAAGCTAAGCACTTGCATTTAAGTACAGTACGACTAGAAACCAACATTCAAAGAAAAATATGGTGAAATACCTCCATTCCTAAAAATTAACCATCCGACAGCAAGCATCAAAAATCCAAGGAAGAACCCAATAAACTGAACACAGGAGTAGCAAAACCATTCTCAAAAATTATCTCCAGTGTCAGTAGACAAATCATTTTGAAAGTGTTATATGTCTCCCATCTCACCCTCATGCTGCTACCCTCAGTATGTGACAGAAATGTCAGAAGCAGAGCAACAAGGGCTCCATTCCTTTAGTTTTGATTTTTAAGCTGTTTACAGACTCTGCCAAATAAGAGTCAGTCAAGGAAAAATTAACATTCTGCTGTACAGGTGGAATTGTACCAGGGATGAAATACCTGCACAGCAAGAAAAAATTCAAAAATTAAAATGCAACACCTTTCTGCTGCCAACCTTCCCCAACATCATCACAAACATCTCTGTTCCTGAATAGTGTGAGCAGCTGTCTACCTGTGGGAGGTGTAAAGACTTAAAGATCACAGTTGCCTGTCTCAAACACTGTTAATGCCACAAAAGGACTTTGTCATGAGAGAGGCACAGAATGGAGCAACAGGATGGTGCCAACTCCAAGCCTGACAGAAGCCAGGCCATCACATCCTGAGTACTGCATCCAGACAAAAATTCCCACTGTGGCAAACTACATAAAGAAGTAACTGCTCATTCACATATCAAGAGTCAAACAAAGATCGCCCCAAATTATGGGACAGATGGCACTGGTGCCCAGAAACTATGACTGAAGCCCCATCCTTGCGTATGCTTCTGTGGATACCTGGAGCTTGGACTGTAAATTAAGCCACCATGAAGGGAACTTGAGATAAGATAAAGGTGATACTATTGTCTGAATGTTTTCTCAGGTCTAGGGGGAGGTTAACAACACTGCAGGAGTGAATGTACCACTGATAATAGACATAAAGAATGCAGCAACAAGGAAAGCCAACTCAGCAATCAGCTGAGTTGAAATGCTGAATGCTGAAATGAGCTTGGACTGAGTAAAAGGCAATTTTAGCAGGGGGAGATTATAACCACCAATTCACAAGCCACTGACTCAAGAGAAAGACCAAGCACGCAGACTAATTAGCCTGAAGGGAGAGAGAATCATTTAACCAACAGCATAAGAGAACTGTGTAGCCAATGAGCATTAATTCCTTTGTTTTCTAAAATATATAAACAATGAAAAGTTTAGAACAATCTGAAACCCTCCAGCCAGGGGTAAAGGGCCAATGGGACACTCCTGGAGCCACTGGTGGTGACTACCCTACACATTCTGTCTCTTTCCCTTTTTCTCTTTTTCCCTCTCCACTCTTTTACATTTCTTTATCTCTACTTCACATTTTATTGCTAGATAAAATCTATACTATTGACTTTAGCATATGGTCTCATTTGCACCCTAATTCAGGCAGAGGTATCTCTCAATAAGCAGTTTTTAACAGGAGGAGCAGAGGAACTCAGGGAGTGAAGAGAATGTATCTTGAGACAGAGCAGAATACAGAATGAAGGTAAGAACACAGGGAATTGGGGTTTTTCTTTGTTTTCTGGTAAAAAAGTACTAAGAAATCAACTTTAACATCGGCAGTGTTACAGAATCACTTCTGCTAGTGATGTTGGCAGCCATAACTGGCTAAATATGTTATGTCTTGACAGAATGGGAGCCACTCAATAAAAGGGGAAAGAAAAAAACAGAGCCCTGCAGAAATCAGTGCTGAGAGCCCCCACCGAACCAAAACCTCAGCATGATGTTAAAGAGATATTGTATTGCAAGAGGCACCATCTGTTGTGTCTAGATCTGAGATGCTTGAGGGCTAGAGGCAAAACTTGCTCCAGCAACAGCCTTTATTTCTCAGTCCTGAAAGCTAACACCTTGAGCTGAGCAGATCAGGCTGGACCCATATCTCCAAACCATACTCAGCAACATGTGTTTCGTGTGCTCTGAGACAACACACCTTTGCCTTGGGAACCAGCTTTTAAATCAGGTCACTGCTGATTTCAAAACCAGCAGCTATTCACACATTATCTAACAACTGGGGGCTGGTTAATCCTTCCATGTGCAATACAAAGCATCATTTTCTTGCCTATGGCATAACAGAAATGTCCAGAAGCTTTGCATTGCATCAGGATTCCATGTTGTCCTGCTCACACGTTTTGGATGGCTTAGCAGCAAACTGTGGACACTATCTGAGATCCATCCCAAGGAGAGACACCCTTCATAAGATTTCCAATCCAGCCTCAAAAAATGAGAAAGGATGGCTGAGCTTTGCTATAGGCAATTAATGGGCCAAAAACCCTGCGTCCCCATATCGTGAATGCTGATTAACCTGACTTAGCTAGAGTAAAAATGAACTCTGCTGCTAAAAAAGAACTGTGCTAACAGTTCTCTACTAACTGAACTAATGATACACTAAAGGGAGGCAGAGGAAGAATTTTTCATCCTCTGAAATATTCCTTCTAGTCTTTCACTAATGTAAAGTGCAACCATGCAAACAAAATCTATCCGAAGGGTTCAACCATTTACTACTTGATTATAATGATTATATTTGACAAATAAAAAATAATTAAAAAGAAAAAAACCACAAACACAAAAAAAACCCAAACAGAAAAACCCTTCTTTATATGGAAAATATCAAAATTTATCATTCCCAGTGTGGGGGAAAACTTTCCTCACACAACTTGGAATATGTCAGAGAAAATAAGACTTTCTCCTGAACTTAACCTTCTGTTTCTAACCTCCAGTCAAAATTTTTCCCCTTGTATAATAATTTTCTGCATTTAAAATTCAGCTACTTGCCAAGCAAATAGCATCTGTTTAAACAAAAGGAAGAGATTAGTGGCGTCTACTGCCTGTGATAGGAAAACAGCCAAGCTTTGATAAAACTACGTTTCAAGTTTGCCTTTACTGTTTTCAAAAACTGCAGCTGTTCCCTCCAACTTTTCTAAGCCTTGAGCTCTCTCGCATGACCTTGAAGACTTAAGAAGCTGAAAAATTGCTCTAGACACTTGCAAAGTTTCTAAAGTAATGCATTTCAAATTGTTCCCTGTGACTTCCTTTTTATGAACAGGCTCATTTAATGTCTGTTAGTTAAGTTGAAAGGCACTCATTTGAGAGGTTTCTTTTAGAGGCAATATCGTATACTTGCATGAAAAAGGGTAGACATTATAAGGTTTAGCTAATTAACCCATCCAGAAATTATGACCATTAGGATGAAATCAAAGAGAGAAATCTATTGCCAACTCCTAAATGCAGCAAAACATCATCCCTTTAATACTCAGATTTACTGTCCTACAATCAAAAAGTGAAATATAAAAGGTTTCCTTAAAAAAATTTAAACTTGATTTTTTAATCTCTATGAGATTTCTTTATAAGAAGACAGAAGAAGGTTAATTACCTAAATTTAAAACTGATTATGCTTTTCCCACATTTTCTTTTCAATGGGTGCAAGCAGTTCTTTTGTCTTTTAGCCTGAATGAGGAATGATGAAGAGAAAAAAGATCTTTCTAGAGTAAGGTAGAAAAATTAGTTTTTCTTACTGAGGTCAAAACAGCCCTAAGAACAAAATTTTAGTCCTAGTACTCAAAAATACTCTGGGGATATCCTAATATTGCAATACGTTTTTTCTTATTTAACAATGCAATGAAGTCTTGAATTTTCCTTCTCTTATTCTTACTACTCATGATATTAATTAAAATTTCCCACTCAGTGAACTCTATTGATCATGTAAATGCCTAAACTTGGAGACAGGCAGAGAATAAGATTGCATTACTGTGGTATGCTCTGACACAAATTTAAAGGCACCATCAGTCATTCAGATCATAAGATGGATAGATTTTATAGGATGATTAATTCTTTAGTTTCCTTGTCAATATGCTCTTTACCAGGGGTGTTCATAACTAGGGAAGCATAGGTTTCAAGGCAGACCTGTCTAAAGCCTAAAATGGTTACGCAAGGTTTATAATTTCACTTAAAGCTGCACACTATCAGACCAACAAAAATTGTCAGCTTTCAACCTTTCCTTATCTCCTAAACTTGTGCACCAACAGAACTATTTGTGTTTCAAGCTGAGGATGTCAAGCATCATTGGCAATTACCAACATCCAAGAATCATTAGGCAGACCAAAAAGCCCACAAGAATTACTTCAGAATTCGACAATTAAAATTACGTTTTCAGTTGTTTTCTGCCTTTTGGACTCCACAGGCACTACATCTTTTAGGCTTTCATCTAGACCAAGAAGGATGAAAAACTGATTTGATAAAAAAAAATAAAATGAAGACATCATGAGCTCTCTACAGGTTCATGAAAGGGGATTAATACTCAATACAGAGTGCTGAATATGGTAGAGACATCACCATGGCTAAGGCAGTCAGTTGAATTTTTAGCTTCATGGGATGGTCCCAGAGAGCCCCACACAGCTACTGGATTTCAAATTAAAAATCTGATGAAAATAATTACATAAAAAACTGATGTGAGTATGACAAGAAGAGACAGAATATCTGGGTGTGATTGCAGCACTAATTAACACATAACAGACTATAGTGTCGCTGACAGAAAAAGGCAATCAATTAGTAATGAAATACATGACTTTTTAAGAACAGCTGAAAGATCTAGGGGAAATAAAGGGAAGGAACCAATGAAGACTACATAAGATGTGTTAAAGCTTGAAAAAAAAAGATAAAGGAAGCAAAACAGAATGAGTAATTGCTAGCTACAGAGGCTGAAGGTGTGAGAAGTCTTTATCAAGTATTGAAAAGAAAACAAAACAGCAAAAGCTGGAAGATCAGCCTGCACATAGGCAAGTGAGTGACCCTTTTACAGCATTAGTAAAGGTCTCTTGGCCTCTAAAAACTCCCATGGAAAATAAACCCTTTTGTTTCAGTTAATTTAAAAAAATGTAGAGGGAGAACTCTGGAAAATATATGAGAGCAAAAAATAAACTTGAATCACCAAAGGACAGATATCTTATTTGCTCCATCTCTCATTCTTATACAGCATGATTTCTGTTCTCAGGCTTATCAGTAGACTGTTGCTCACTGACAATTTTTCTTGAAAGTACAAAAATTGCAGTATCTGCAGGGAGAAAAGATCAGTGATCAGTCTCAGCCAGACACAACAATGCTGATTTACACCACCTAAACATATGCATGTCATCAACTGAAATATCATTATCCATAACAATATCAAGTCAGATTTATAGCTTGTGTCTTTACTGAAGTGTTCAGGAATGAAATAATTTTATAAGGTTTACTAATGTAGCCTGTTACCTTTACACCTTATGTAGTCCATGAAAGAGGCATTCAAATTGCAGTCTCTACATTTGGGGAGTCATTATTATCCTGTCAGTGCTCTTCTGGGTGGAGAATAAAAGTAGATGAATATTTAGGTAGGAGGAAAGGCTGTTGATCACCAGACAAAGCAGCATGAGAAGGAAGAGCCGGTGAGTCTCTCTGCCTAGTGGTTGCACCAAAGCATCCATAAACAGAGACTTATCAACAAGGACAAGAACTTTACAGGCAAGGACAGCTGGGTGTTACCTCTAGCCTGACATATTTGCAAGGACTGAAATGCAAGGGGGACTTAATCTGCTGTCTATTAAAGTTTGCCTTGGTATCTAATTAAATGGCCCGTGGTTCTAGTTCAAATCACATAATTCCTCCTCTGTTCTCAGCAATTAATGGAAATAATAGGCAACAACTCTGAAATCTCAATTCATAGACATCTCTTAAATTTCCACTCTCTAGCCTGAAGATACTTGTTTGTCTAGACTCTTTCCTCTATGCCAGTTATAATATCTAACCCTTCAGTCTCATTATTCACACCTCTGTTTTAATACCAGAATCACTCAATGGATAAGGCTGGTCAGGACCACATGAGGTCATCTGATCCAACCTCCTTGCTCGAGCAAGGTCATTCCAGAGCACATTGCAGAGGATTGTGTCTGGATGGTTCTCAAATACCTCTGGTGAGGGAAACTCCACAGCCTCTCCAGACAATCTGTTCCAGTGCTCAGTTACCTGCCCAATAAAGAAGTTCTTCCTCATGTTCAGGTGGAGCTTCCTGTGCATCAGTTCCTGCCCATTGCCTCCTGTGCTATTGCTTGGCACCACGGAGCAGAGCCTGGCTCCATCCTGCTGGCACCTCCCTTCAGATGCTCACAGACATTGATGAGGTCCCCTCTCAGGGCCTCTTCTCCAGGCTGAACAGGCCCAGCTCCCTCAGCCTTTCCTCATTAGAGATGCTCCAGAGCCTCAATCATCTTTGTTACCCTCACTGGAGCCACTCCAGGGGCTCCATGTCTCTCCTGTCCTGAGGAGCCAGGACTGGACTCAGCACTGCAGATGTGCCTCACCAGGGCTGGGCAGAGGGGCAGGATCAGCTCCCTTGACCTGCTGGCACTGCCCTCCTAATGCACTCCAGGATTCCATTGGCCTTCTTGGCCACAAGGGCTCACTGCTGGCTCATGGATGGCTTGTTGTCCACCAGGACCCTCACCAGGCTCTTCCTCCCCCAGTGCAGAACCCTGCACTTCCCTTGGTTGAATGTCACAAGGTTCCTTCCCAGCCCATCTCTCCAGCCTGTCCAGGTCCTTCTCAAGGGCTCTGGGGTATCAGCCACTCCTCCCAGCTTTGTGTCATCAGTGAACCTGCTGAGAAGGCATCTGTCCCTTCATCCAAGTCACTGATGAACTCGTGAAACAACACTGGGCTCAGTATTGACCCTTGGGGGACACTATTAGAGACAGGCCTCACACTAGACCCTGTGCCACTGACTATAACCCTCTGGGATCTGCTGTTCAGCCGGGTCTCAATCCATCTCAATCCACTCATCCAGTCCACACTTCCTGAGTTTGCCTATGAGGATATTGTGAGAGACAGTGTCAAAAGCCTTGGTGACACTGAGGTAGACAATATCTACTGCTCTCTCCTCATTCATGTGGGTCAGGTTTTTTGTCATAGGAGGCAATCAGGTCGGTCAAGCATGATTTAGCAATGATTTCTTTTAAAAACAGGCTTCCAAAAATCAATATTTCTTTTAAGTGTTCAGCATACAAACCAGTATATTGTTGCCAAGTAAAGAACAATCACTTATTTTTTTTCAAAACCATACCATAATTATATTGGCTTAATCTGAATCCCATGTACCAACTACTATCTCTGCTAGTGATTCCTCCACTGCTGGAAGAATACTCCATATTCAGTTTTCTCCTGCATATTCTTATATTTTCTCCCAATTTGTCCATTCATTTTTCTGACCTACGACCACAGCTGCACTGCAGAAGAAGAGAGCCTAAACTGACCAAGGAATGATCCTCTCACTCCAATCCAATCCAATCCAATCTCTTAAGTATGTGAGAAACCCAAAAGGCTCACTCAGAGCAAGAGCTACATACCACATGTGCACAGCACATTTCCTGGTCTTCACTCAACCTTCTTGATCCCGCGGGCCAAAATAGGCATCTGTGCAACCTTCAACATAGCAAGAAGCTGTTCCTGGCTGAAGCATCTGAGAGCAGTAGAAAACCACCAGGCTTTTTTACAGAGAGGAGCAGGACATATCATAGGCCACTGCACTGCATACAAGGATCTCCCCCTGAGAGCACAGCACCCCGTGGGCACTCTCTGACCCCTGCTCTTCACCTCCTTTCTGTGCCACACACACAAGCCGAAGGCAAATGAAAGATCCAGCAAAGGGAACTCTCCATCAGTAGAAAATAAGTGCAGTCAGGTTGCACATGATATCTCTCACACCGTGTTAACACACATATGCATGCTAATAATGAGAATTGGCCTGCTTAAGGTGCTGAGGCATACAGGAAAATCTGCATCTCAGTCTTTCTCCCAATTTTGTAGGCATAGCACTTACCAGTTGTGCCTTATGTGGTCACACCACAGTATTTATGAACACCAGGAGGAGCAGACAAACAATACTAAATAGCTCCAATTGTTCCAGCTACAAGAACTCTGCAGGAAGCCTGGGAATTAGAAAAATTTATTGAACAAATGCTATAACTCAGCACTTGCTGACATAGCAGAGTCCTTCTCTATATTATTATGTTCCCAGATCATGGACCACAACAACTCACAGCAAACTCTAATTTTAATTTAAAGACTGGTAAAAATGCAGATATTTTCAATATTTTATGTTGAATTTACAGTACTAAGAACAGGTGTTCCAAGAATGATATCTGACTGAAATATATTACTACGAATTTTTTCAGGAAATACACATATTAACAGACACTATCTTTAAACAGATAGAAGCTATGGCATGCATGTGTATATATTTCTGTGTGTAAATAAAATTTGCAAGTATTGGTTATACACACACTTTATTTTTGCTATTTCTGCTAATATTAGCAGAGGGTGTCTCAGAATATTGCTTGCATATTTTCTGAATATATGAATTCAAAATTCTGATTTTCTGAATTCATGTATCATATTAGACCAGCCACGGAATAATATAGCATGCTGATATATAATTACAAAGTTGAAGTTGCATTTTGCAGCTCAGTGAAAGACAACTCACATTCACTAATAATTTTAAAAGTAACATTTTTTTTATGAAAATGTCTCATTACCCTCAAAATGTGAAGTAAGTTTTCCATAACATCACTATCATTCTTAAAATTATGTTGGTATTTTAAAGACTTTTACATTGCTTTCAAAATTTTAGTCAACTCCTGTAGACTAACACAGATCAACATCTTTATATCATTTAAGCCTTACTTGAGTCCTGAAGGTAGTTTACAGGCAAAATGTAATCCCTTCTGCAGTCTCTATGAATTTCCACTTTCCAGTTATCACAACTAGATTCTAGGGAAGCTCTCTTCCCAGGCTGAGAATCCTCAGGTCCAGAGCACTATGATAGACCAGCTACCACATCCTTGTGACCAGAGTTTTGTAGGGTGCCTCTGGACTGCACAGAACCATGCCACTCAGATCCACTCTCAAACCACCTGCACCTCTGCTGTGTCACCAGCCCTGCTCTTAGGAAGATTTTCTGCCAGAGGAGAGTGAATGTTGTGGAACAATGGATTGCTGGGTTTGTAGCTGCAATCAAAGGAATAAAAGAGAACCAGCAATGAGCAAAATAGAGTTGGTTATATAAATTTCACATGGTTGTCATATCTATATAGGTAATCAGGCCTCTTTCACCAACCTCAACATGTAGGAAGTGCCAGCATTCCCCAGAAGCCTCTTTTCAACCTACCTAAAAATTATTTTAGGATGAGAGGCACTAGGAGTTGGAAATGCAATCATTGTATGCATTCCATTTCCAGGAACTTCTCTATATTTTTCATTAAACTGTGAATGCTTAATTCAGCATAAATCACACTTTACGACAGATTTGCAGATTGAACAGGCCTTTCAAAATTACATAGATGATTTTCAAAGTGCACGTTTTCACACCTGAATTCTTCAGATCTTGACAAATGTACTAATTTTAGTATAAGCTTAGCTCAAATTTGAAGCATGTGTGGTTTAATGTCTGGTATCAGAATGACTGCCAGTTATCTAATTGCAGCTTGAAAGGTAACAAACAGAATGGATAACATTGTCTTCTTAGTTCCTCTGATAAATTTCGTTATCTCATTGAATTCCTTGAAAGTAAAAATGAAAGAGTATTTCTTGTTACTTCTTTGTCTAGCCCAAACATTTCCAAAGTGGTGCAATACATATTATACTCAGTGATTCACCCCCGTGTACCTGTATTTTCATAATACTCAGGCTCTGTTGAGCTATTTGGGTTTCATGGCCAGTGGGCTCTTCTAAATTGATATTATTTGCATTTATGTGGTTGGAGAGGTTTGTTTTGCTGATTTAGGCTTTTTGAAATTCAAAAAGTCAAAGAAAACCTTTGTGCTGCATCCAATGAACCAATAATCTATAGACTCAAGGTATTTGGTAATAATATGTTCCAGAAGGAAATACAAATATCTTCCCTCTCTTTCCTTGCTGTAGATTTCAAGTTACTTTTCTGACATGACAGTAAATCTGCAGATAGAAAAAGCACTGAAAATACATCACTCCATGAAATGGAATTATTTTACTTTCAGTCACATGCAATACTTTGAAGGTGAACTCTATTTCATTTTCTGATGGTACTCTTTTATTTCTATTTTTGAAAGCTTTGTGCAAGACAGAACAAAGGGAAAGGATTTATTCTCTTCAGATGTAGTTAGAAAAAGGAAAATACAATTCAATAAATGCCAAACTGATCTAACTAAATAGGTATTGTTGTACAAGAAAAGAAGATATTCAAATCTCCTGAAAGCAATATGACACTAACAAGTTTTGCAAAGAAACCTCGTTAGCAGAGCCTAGTCTTAATGCACTATTTAGCACATGTAATTCTGTATTATTCTTTTAGTCATGTATTGGTGTGAAGAACTTGTAAAGAAAAAAAATACACAGATTATAGGCTTGACAAGGAACTCTAAAAGATAAAAGATCATTCCTCTGCTATTTTGTGCAGCCAAGTTATTTGAGTAATACCACGGAAAGCTCTTAAAATAATTGTATACTGGCTGCCACTGTGGTACTGTTGGGAAGCTGGTCCAGAATGACTTTTTTCTGAGAACAAAAAAGCTTTTAATTAATTTCCATCTTAAATACATTCACAGTTAGTAAATGACTTATTTCTCTCTACACTTGTCTCTTTTTTTATTTCTTGTATTAAGTAATTATTTTGCAGTTCAACTGGCTAATTACAACTTGTATTTTATGGATTATAAATGGTTATAATTGCATGAAAGATGAATTATAAATGGTTACAATTGCATAAAAGACTGCATTTAAATTTAGTGGGAGATTGTGAGAGATATTAATGTTTAATGGTTCAAATATTGCAAAGCTCAACGAAGGACTTTTTCTGCTACAGAAAACTCTATAAAGAAGGAACTGCTCCTCCGCAACAACTGAACCACCAGCCCCAAAACATGCCTCCTGGATTCTAGGAATTTGGGCTGTGAGTTAAGCCACCTGACAGGAACTTAAGAAAAAATAAAGGTAGCAGTATTGTTCAGTTATCTCAGGTCTAAGTAAACAGGGCTGGGGTGGAAGGAATTAATCCACACGGAAAGTGAACTTGAACTCAGCAGCTCTCCTGAAAATCAGCTCTGGCTGGGTCTGGCAAGCCATAGTTCACTGCCTCATTCCTGAGGCCTTCTGCCTGAAAATTCACACGATGCAGTGGTGCAAAACAGCCACAGTTTAGCAAAAGACAGGGCAAAACTGCCCCCCCCCCCCCCAAGGGAGGTGTTTGCCACCCCCATGAATATCTGTTTTTCTGTATTAATATATATTAACCCATGGGAGCCTTTGTTTCGTAGGACTCCGCCACCAAGAGGAGCAGAGTGAAGAAGGACCCATGGGATGCTGCTGGATTCACAGGGGTAGTGACTATCTCCCTAATTAATCCGGGGCTCTGCTCCAACACTCTCTCCCCACTCCCTCCTTCTTTTTTATTTTTTTCTATCTCTATCCCACATTTGCTGTTGAATAAAATCCATACTATTGACTTCTGCATATGGTCTCATTTGCACCTGAGTTTGGGCAGAGGCATCTCTCTAGTAGTCAAAATAATCAGATCCTAACAGAGAGCCTTGTGTCTTCTGTTACTAGGTAACACCGAAAAATATTTTAAATCAAATATTAATATTTGCACCTGAGTTGCAAGGACTGGATTTCAAAAGTGCAATATTTGGTTCAGCAAACCTAACTACCAGCTACCCAGGGAGAAAGTCCCTCCTTTATCCATAGGCTATGTATCCATTAATTCCTACTGCATCCTTCAAAATTGGGATCAAATTGCTGGTCAGGAATCAGTATCCCTTTGTCCAAGGACATATTCTGCTTGATTGAGTGAATTGATCTTAAGAATTCAGTGCTTTCCTATTCTGTACCTCCTTGGTTACTTTGTACTTTAACATTATTATTGTGGCTAGATAAATGGTAATAAATACAAATTTTTAAGACTCCCAGCCCCAGGCTTCAGCATTTCCTGGGCTATAATAAAGAGCCAGAACTCCTGATGTTTCCTAGGAGTATAGAAGAGGCAGTTATTAAAGCCTGCCAAAAAGGAAATACTATAAACCCCATAAGCACAAAATATTATCAATTCTAGCAGAGATTTAACAGTTCACCAGAGGAACTTGCGCTTAAGGATTTCTGTGACCATCTGTGTCAACAATCAAGTTGCAAAATACAGGCATTTGCAAAACTTCTCATCTTACCCTGGGGACATGTCAGCACCTAATTTTACTCCTGTCAAGTCTGACTTTTTATCTGCTTGCCTTGTCTTGCAACCCTGTTAGAATTGGCAACAAATTGTTCAACTTCTGCTTCAGAAAGTTATATTCTCTTTTCACCCAATAATCAAAAGGTCAGAATACTTGCCTATTTTGAAAAATGTTGATTCTCTACTTTTCCTGGGAGTGTTGAACTCATGTTCTCCATGCTAGCACAGCCTAAAGAATGTTTCAGAATTGCATAATGAAAGAAGAGGTGTGGGAATGCTTCAGAACTTACATTAATTTGAAGCATGAGAGGAGTTGAAAATCCTAGAGAGGAGTTGAAAATCCTAAAGAGGAGAAACTATGAGCTTATTTCCAATATTCTAGGAGAAATACCCCTGTGAAATGGAGCATGTTGTGGGGGAGAACGCAAACAAAAATACTTGCTAAGGCTCTTTGATGTCAAGGTCCTCAAGCCAGCAGAGTAACACTCTACTCCAGATCCAAGTACACCACTCACAGCACCAGTTTTCAAACATACTTCACATGACCTCCTCTCCAGACATTACAGGACTCCCAAAGTCCTGCAGAGATGGGGCCTCTGATCCTGGAGCCCTACAGCCAAAGCCAAACTCACTACCTTAATCAGTCTCTGTCCTTGATGACCATTAGAAAATTCTTGAGCCTCTTCTTCCACCAGAAAAGCCAACAGAGAAGCACCAACAAGTAGGAAGAGGAACATTCTCCAAAGGGAGCAGCTGTTTCCCCAGTTCACTGTGACAATGGCCTTGGTGCAAAAGAAAGCAACAAGCTACAAGCCCTTTGCAAAAGAACAGCTCTGGAAAGGACCAGGCCTCACCTCTTTTGTGTGTGGCATTTCCAGCAGTTTAAGTCAGTATACTAGATCCAGAAAAAAAAAATCACACTTTTTTTGGTATTAAATTTTTGACACAGACCACATAGAAAAGTAAAGCACCTACTTTGAAGATTTGATTTCCACTATTGCTGTACTGGGTCAGTCAGGCCAAGAGCCTGTTTCTACTTAGGCTCCAAAGGAAACCTCAATAAGAAAAAGACAGCCTTGCCTTTGCAACATTTTCCTTTTACTTTCTTCCAGGAGATTCCTTAAACTCAGGTGTCCCAAGAACATCACCCCTTATTGTTGTCATCTTATTGCAAAAGTTCTATACCTTCTCAATGATTTCTCATAGCCAGTTCCTTACAGCACTGACTCCTTCACAGCCCAACCAACAAACTCCATCTCCCTTCACAGCACAACCAAGTGACTCCAACTCTCTTCAACCAGCTAACTCACTATTTCGTGGCACTCATCTTCTTATTGGACACAGCTGTGTCCTATTAAGGGCAGGCCTGTTCCTAATCTTTGGTGATTAGTACAGCTGCAACTCCTCAGGTGTGAGACTACCTTCTGCACTATCTTTATTTTCTTACATTCTATCCCTCCACACCTTATTACCCTGCACTGCCTCCATGGCAATCACAGACAGGAGAGGAAACATGGTCACACAGCAAGGGCGTCCCTCCTGGAACAAAAGGATTCTTCCCCACCTCTCACACACCATTGTGCAGCACTTGCAGGGACTTGATAGGACTCCCAAGACCTGCAATACCTGTCCTGATCATAAAGCAACTGCAATGGGACATCAAAGAGGTGGCTACATCATCAGATGGTATAGGATCTTCTCTAAATGGACCTTTTCTGATTCAGTGAACTGTCTCAAACTCTGCAACATTTACTTATCCACAAATACCTCTAAATCTGAGCATGGATTTTATTTACCCAAGCCTACCTGAATCCACACTCAAACATGATAAGCCTAACTCTACAACTGATCAAAAGAAATTTGAATCTACATATAAAACATAGCAGTTAATCTTTTTCTCTGAATATTTTCCTGAGTGTTTGCCCTACTTCATAGGAAAAAAACCTGAGAGTTCTGAATACCAATGTCTTATGCACATTTGAAAATAACAGCAAGAGCATTCAGGTATAACCTCTCCATCTTCCAGAGTTACCTTCAGCTTTTCATGGCCAAGATGTTTAAAAAATTCCACAAGTACATGATTCATTCTGGTTCCAAGAGTTGGCTTCTTTCAGTTCACTACATAATGTGAGCTTATTTCTCACAGTGATGTACTTCTTTTGCCAGTGCTGATCACCACGGATTTTGACCCTGGTTCATCTCAATTAAATAAAAATATGGCCTTGCTGAGAGACCATTTTTAATATCCATTAACTTCTCATGCAGAAGATCGTTACTTTCTGTATGGAGCAGATGCACAGAATGAGAGACACCTCACTGCATGGTTTTCAAAGGTCCTTTATACTTATCTCTGAATAAATCACTCAAGAGTCCTGTGAAATAAAACAAACTTGTCTTCTTAACAAGGTCTTAAGTTAGCTACTGATATAGAGAATTAATCAAACATTCCTGTAAACCAATCATCCAAAGTAAATTAAAAAAATTCTGATCTTTTAGAATCATGTTAACCTTCAAAAAAGAAGCAAAAGCTTACAGAAATTAAGAAATTGAATTCTGACTCACAGCGACAATAAGTGGTACAATGACTGCTATTAAAATATTATCTTCTAACCTGTCACATAAACAATTCTATAGTAACGTAACTCCATTCTCTAGAGAATTTTCAGTCTTCAGCAGGTTTGTCTAGGTTTCACTTAGACTTTAATTTGAGAGTTCACTGAATGCGTATTTCTAAATTTAGCCCTCTTTGCAGGTTGTTCTCACTCAAACAGAGCTTATGCCTGATATTTTTCTCACTATTGCCTGTAATGTTGGAAACAATTTTTAAAAGAATGCACTCATGGAAGAGATAATACATGGTTAGATCATTGTTTCAGTATTGATTTCTTGAATATTTTTAGAATATGGCATTTATTATCTCCTTTAATAGTAGCCCAATGTTTATTAAATGTTGCAGATCTTATTAGCAGTGAACAAATGACTATTTTATCCTATATAGTTTTGATTGAGCTTTAAATCTTTTTGCTAATATAATGTGTATAAGCTCTTCTGCTTTCCTTTCCTTTTCTTTCACACTTACTTTTTTGGAAGTAGGTGCACATTTTGTACTATCTGATGGCTCTTTTACAATTTTCCTTGACAAGATATTTACAAGGAATTATGGCTCCTCTTCTTACCCCCATGGAATTTTTCAGTATGAGACTTATGACTTACTACTAATAGCACCAAGAACTAAAGTCAGCTTTGAGAACCGGTAATCAAGGTTTGATACACAACATTTTTAAGACATTCTACTTGCCAGAAGAGGAATTCTGTGAATACTATCACTAGTCACTGGGAAGCAGGACTACACATACCACACAGTTAATGCTTTGCTTTGCAGCAGTTTAACACCTAAATTTTGCCAGTTCTGTCATTGGTAGCTCAGTTACATTCTTTTCCTGCATTGCACTGATTTAAAGACAAGAAAACTGACACTTTGAATAGAATTTTGCAGATTTAATTCCAGTAAGTGCAGTTTATAGCACAACCTTTCTGCCAACAGGACTGTGATACAGATGTTTATATGACTGAATGGTGCATTAATATTTAAAATTCTATTCTCAAGTGGGCAGATATTGAATACACCAAATATTGCCAATGAAAATGAGTGGTTTATGAATTGCTTTATCCATCTATTTCATGGAGAAGTAACATTGACCAATTAGCTCAAAGCTGGCAAGACCTCGGAAGTTCATAATAAACACTTCTCACAGTGTAATTTCATGATTTAAAATACATTTTATTTATCTTGTGGGCTTTTCTTTTCTTAGATTTCATACCATTCAAGAAAAGTTTATATTTTAAATCCATGTCAGCAATTTTGGTTTATGCTTATTGTTCACAAGAAAGAATGCCCAGAATACTACTGTTTTGGAGAGGCATATTTATGAACTATATATATTTGGAAGGTAAATCTTCTTTTATACCAACACAATAGACTTATTTGTGGGAATAAGGTTATTCTCCCTGAGGTCAGCGAGATATTTTTCCTGCATGAAAAGCATAACAGCAAAGTGTTAAACACTGAATAGGTTTTCTACCAATGGTTTAGTTGGCTCTTTTGTATTTAGCTTCAGCACATATCTGTTAAAAAGATTGTATTTCTTGTAACACCAAACATTGAAGGACTCATATCATAATCCATCATTCTGAAAATACAAACGAATAAAGCAAGGTCTGTAAGTCCTTTTGCAAAAGTATAAAGTACTAAACATTTATCACTGATAAGACAGGTAATACTAGGACATTAAAAGCTGAAATTGTTCAGAAACCTTTTAAAATAACATTTCTCCCTACAGCTGAGATTACCTGAGATTCCCGTCTTGCCCTCATTACTCTTTGAAGCAGAATCCATTGTGTCATAATATGGCTATGTATTGTAGCCCACAAATCAGTCCAATTCTGATTTTGGTCTCTAGATTCTATCAAACACTAGATTTTTTTTTTTTAATGAGAAATATATGCTTCTATGTCCAACAGAAATTGTACCATGTACACAGCTCATTGAAAATTTGACTACAGGCAAAAATATTGCACTAAGTTCCTGAAGGGTCCTCCATAAATATAGCTCGGAAATAAGATTACTTTTGAAGCAAAGTTCTTTGTGCTTTTTCCTAGCTCTGTGTCAGCATCAGACCTGGTCACAAAATCATCTTCCATATGAAATAATAGCCAGATAAGATAATAATGCAAAGCAATAATTACCATGAGTGCTTCAGATGAAAGCAGCTAAAATGTTTCAAGCTGTACTCCTGTTCACTGAAATATATTTTTTCAAGACTCCTGGTGCTCATAGGCAAGTAAAACACACTTATAAGACTTCTATAATCTCCATAATGGAAAGACACTGGAGATTCCACTTCACATATCAAAAGAATGGGTGTATCTAATCCTTGTACAGAACAACTCACTGTGGGGAGAAAACATCTGGACATATACAGACATTGCAATTTACAATCTGTGGAGACAAACTCAAACCATAACAAAAATTTCTCAGTTCTGACTTTTTCTCAATGTTTGGCTCTCAGGTTTGGAGCAGCATACTCCTTTCTTGGGTATAACCAGGTATTCTGCACTAACATATTCATTTTAATTTTTTCGATGGGACCAAACTCTACAGTAAGATCAGAAGTGACTTCATCTTGCATATTGTGAGGTTTTTCCACATTTTGATTTTTTTTCTTAACAAGAACAGAACAATGTTTCACTAAACTTTCTCACACATCTTCCAACTAAATTTCAGAATAGGCTGAGCAGAACTACAGGAACAATTCAAGAGCTATTCATACAATAGATCTCTGCTCTTAGTCAGCAACTGGAATGAAAAATGATTGCTAGAAGTGAGGCACAATAGATGCAACAGTAGATTTTGCTACAGAAAACAAGTTCCCTTTTCATTTGGAAAACAGTAATAAAAAAATGAGATCACTAGCTCCCTATGGATAAATAAATCCATTCCATCTATCATAAAGGGAGCACAGGCAACATATTGGAAAGCTCCCAGCAAATACAGGTGCTGCTGCTTCTGGTTCAAAGATGTGAGGTGCTCTCCAAGGCATCTGCTGCACCTGATGCCCCAGGTCCAGTGGGTGAGTAGCCTCTGGGCTATGATCTGTCATTCAGAATTTTTATTAAGATTGCCAACTACACCTTCAGCAGAATCTGCATATGGAATAGCCTTGCAAAATATGCAACACTGCCACAGCATGATGTTATTTCATTCTGCAATAAGCAGAAAGGTTTTAAAAAGGATCTTTATCTAAGTCTCAAACCAGAAATTTAACCCTATTAGAAAGCAGAGTGTGCTGGAGATACTGTTAAGCAAAGGGGCACACACTTGAAATGGCATCCAGGGGCTCACTGTCAGAAGCTGATCTGCTTGCATACATCAGAGGGGGACAGTGCATATCAGAGCTCAGCAGAACCACCAGGTAACAGTAAGAGGTGTGACACCTGTGACATGACAATGGGCATCCACTTAGACACGTGGGAAGGCAAGATACGGACCAGCAGTAAAAATTCATTTGAAAGACACTAACAAGTGCTGGCAAGAGACACTCCACTGAGAAACCTGTATGGAATATGACACTACAGAAGCAATGATAGGATAACAGCCTGAGTACAAATGAAAAGAATGGTGTCAAGTGGGGAACCCTTGTGGTTACACTTACAGCATCACACAGGTCTTGGAGATCCTTAACGTCCTTCATGGATATGGTGCTACACATGTGATATAAATGGCTGAATTTGAACATGGTCTAGAGAATGGAAGGAAAAAGCAAGATTCAAAGCAAGAAGTTTGTTCACTACACAGTACACCAATTTATTGCATTTGTTACTTGAGGGACATCTGTATTTTGCATTCACAACTAACATTTTTAACAAAGCAAAGGCAATATTATTCTCAACAAGCCATGGGATGCTCACACTCATACTAATGGTCATGCGGCTGCTTCCCCTCACTGTGTTTGCCATCTGTCACCCGCTATGAGAGAGCAGGTGAAATAAAATTAAAGGGATTCAGTTCCTTCAAAGCAATGACATTCAGGAACTGCCAGGGCCTGAACACCCAGGTGCTGCAGCAGAAATACACTGAAAGAGAGGAAACAGACAAGAACAGTACTGAAAATTTGGAGAGGAAAACAAGATACAGCAAGAAAAACAAAAGCAAAATGACTGTGCAAGATAAGGTATCTGAGTTTTTGAATGCCAGTGTCTAATGCTAAGTGCTGAGCCTCTAGTTTTCACCCACAAGAATTCACCTGATTTTATAAATTCCTTTACAGCACTCTAGGCAAGAAGTTTTTAGTATGATAAGAAATAAGGCTTGTATGTACCCTGCACTAAAGTTCCAGCCCTGTACCACTCAAATAGGAAAACAGGTCTCTATTCCATAAAATGTAAAATGTGCATGCAGCCTTTATTCACAAGTGTGGGTCCTCACTATACGTTCATTTCAGAAAAAATGTTCATGATCAGGTTCATACTTTTGCAAACTGGTAAGGAAAAAAGGAAAACTAAACTGCTTATTTATATCACTAATTTATTATTTAAACCAAATTAAGTCTTAATTTTTCTGGTTAAGGGGCTAGGAGCCAGGATGAAGATATCTACCAACAACCACACAAACTTCTAAACTTGCAGCCAAATATTTAGGAGCAGGGGAAGAGAAAGAGGAATTTTTTGGTACAAAATACTTCTCACATGTAAATTTTTCAGACCACATTTACTAAAAATCAAAAGTTTAAAAAAATAATGAACTGAAATTTTAAAAGTATGAAAATTTGTCTCCCATCCCCTGGTTAATGTAGATGCAATCTCAAACTGTGATCTGAATGTGATGCACCAGAAGTTATCTGTGATATTCTGGTGTAATGCTCATCAACAACAGCACAAAGAATTTACACCAGCAGGTCTAAGAACAGAATCTGATTGTCTATAGCAGAGCATTTGAGAGAAGGTTCTCAGCCAGGCACGAGAAGTAAAACAGATTATGTGGATGATTATGACTTGTTTTATTGCTAATACATAAACACTGCCAATGCAGTATCTAAGCAACAGCAATGATCTATTACAATGCATTCTAGCACAATCAGGCTGTGGTCCCTCATGTTCTGTTATGAGCTTCAGCAAGACCCCCTTGAATTCAAAACTTCTCTGGTAAGTCTAGGTGCCACTAAGTCCACTTAGCCTTGGATTTAGTCAACACAGTCTGTGTCAAAATAGTATAAGCAAGTTTGCCTAGAAATATACATGCTTGCAGTCATTGACCTTGCAGAACTTACAATCACAAAGCAACAAAATACCCATGTAACCATTTTTGGATTTTATCTTTACATTTGACCACATCTTAGTGCTTTTTGTCCACCGATGCAAAAGTTCCCAGCTGGTACCAGTGCTGGGTGTTGTTCCTCCCAAGATGCAGGAGGTTCCTTGGGAGGAACATTCCTTTGGGGAATTTAAGGTAGTTCTTCTCTGAGAAAAGTAGAGCTTCTCTTTGTGCAACTTTTTTCACAGGTACCACGTTCGTGGTACAGCTGGGAAGGTTGTACAAATTTTCAAATATTCTGTATTCTTCAAACTATGGGACACCATACAGGTTCCAGGTAACTGAAGCCTCACTATGATGCTTCTGCGTTTTTTTATTAATCATTATCAATGATATACACATTGCAGGGATTTATAATTCTGTAATTTCCATCATTCAAAAAATTAATCATAATAGTTCATGATTCAAAAAATCATCATGAAATGAAGAATTTTTGCTGCATATTCACTAGTTATGCAGTAGACTGGGTGCTGTTGGCTGCAAAAAGTTGGGAGGAGTAGAGGGACTAGATGACATTAAACAATTACAGGATAATAATGAAATTAGATAAAAATAAATGTAAACACATTGGATCTGGCTAGCTGAACTCAGTTGAACACAGAATTTCTACATAATAATAAACAAAACAGATGGCTCTCCTGTCTTTGCACAATTGGAAAGAGTTTTAGGAATTGGAGTAAATGAGCTCCCACTGTGATGAAACCAGTCTACAGGCTTTACTGTATAAACAAGGCAGGACGAAAGAGAAATAGCATATTTTTACCTTTGCCCATGTATTTTGTACATGGTTTTAAAGCTGAATACAATTTTTTTCTCCACATTTTCAAATAATGTTGACAGAATGAAGTAAGGTACAGAAAAGTATCCACCCATAGACTTCAGGAGAAGTGTAGAAAATATCTTGCAAAGACAGTCTTAAAGAACTCATAATTGTTTAGTTTATCAAACCTGAAAGAAATGTTTGTTTTGACTGCTATATAAATCTTCACTGGGAAAAAATATAGAGTAATGCAAGTCTTTATAATCTATAAAGAAAAAAGTCAGATGAATAAGAAGACATATTCTTGATTATGGTGAAGATGCCTCTGTGGAGACTGATGATGGAATTGCCTAAAGTGCCCAGTTTTAACACTGAGACTGTCACTCCTTCTTGGGATAATAAGCTTTGGCAGAGCACCTATCAAATGTCAGAATTCAAAGGGGATTGAAGGAGTGAAGGTGAAATTCAGGGATCAGACCAGATGACTTGGTGAGCAGTCACTTCTACAGCAGGTCCAGGGACCTCAGGAACTTTAAAGGGTCAAGGGGATTGGGGAGGTAGTTGTGAATTGTTTTGCTGTAGACTCTGATCACATGATGGGTGAAAGAGGGATGCATCAGAGGAATCTCACTGGAACAATTCCTTCAGCTTTCCCAAGTGAACTTTAACCAGTTTGCAGCTTTAATCTGAGGCAAAACCAGGAAAAATCTGATTGCCTGAAAGAGTGCTAGTTTTTATCTCCCTTAGCTATGCACTTCAAACCAGTTCTGTAGGACCAGGCTTGGAAGAAAATGAATGGTCTGATTATGGAGCATTGCAGCGTCTCAGGTAACAAACGCGTGACAGCTCCTTAACCAATACCGGGGAAGCCAACCGGCAAGGGTGGCATTAATGATTTTGCAGAAAGTTAACTAAGTACATCTATCACTTTGTCATGTAGGGTAAAAGAGAGCATCAGTCAAAGAAAGACAGAGCAGTCTATGCTTCCTTTTTTGGGTTCTGCTGAAATCTGTTCTAAGAATCAATACAGCTGGAGCTGTGAACAGCACTCGGGCTGATTAAATGTAACAGGGATAGAAAGGGGACAAGCAAGGCCAGAAGATGATCTGAAACTAAACAAAAGAAGCATATTATGGGTCAGCAAAACGCTAGGGGTTTACTAAAGGGCTCTCCAATGTCCATGCCCTAAAATTTGTCTCCAGGGTCTTAGCCATTCCAGTTATCTTCAAACAAGTGTTTCACCTTGGCCAGTGACAAACACTGAAAATGCTCCTGTTCACACACAGATTGCACTCTCAGTCAGATATTTCCAATACTTTCCTAAGAAAGACCATGCTGAAGTTATTCCTCCTTGGGACAGATTCACAGCTGGAATGAATACGAACTGTATTCAACTGTAATCTCAGTTTACAAGAGCTGGGGTTTCAGCCAGCTGATTTTCACAGCTCCTAACAGCATCAAGTATGTGTGTACAATTCCTCTCTTCTCCTTCCTCCCTTGAAGAAGAGGCATTGTATACACCTCTCCATCCCTTTTCCACTTGCTAAGCCTAACACAGCTCCCACACTGGAGCTTCTACTGCCTGGAACAGTTCTTTTGATCCTTTTTATTTTTAAGAAAACCTGTTCATTGATAAAGCCTATCATTCCAATGTGGTCTGCAGAGCATATTTAGTCTGAATTGCAACTGGAGCTGGTTGAAATATTCCTGTCTGGAACTGTGTTTTAAAATTATTTTCTGAAGTTATTTTTCTGATTTTTGACAAATATGTTTCTACAGGTTTTAGATTCTTTTTTAAAAAACATTTTCTTTGTGGAAAGGAGGAAAAGCAGAACAGAGAAGAAAAAGTACAGAATAATAAGAGAAAGGGCAATACTAAAAATCCATGATATGGCACCTAGAAGATTCTAAGTTAAAAATTAGTTTTCCCAGGAATACTTGACAAATCAAGCTATCCAGTAAAAAAATCCGACAAAACTTAAAATCTTATGAAAACATCTAATCTTTTATTTAAAAAAATCACTATTCTAATCCATATTAATTTTAATTGCATTAGTAGGATAAACACTGAAATCTGTTTCAAAAGAACACTCTTTAAAGATCATCTACACTTAGTTTTTAATTATTGTGAAAAAATCTATCATTTTGTTTATCCAGATGTGAAAATAGAAGAAAGAAATATATCTCCACTATGCCTTCCTAGAGCCCAAGTAATCTTTTTTTGTTATTATTGTTAGCAGTTTCCACCTCCATTTTTAGAGTGCCATATACCTACCTCTTTAACTTGACAAACTCATTACTTTATAATGATTTAATTACTAGGGAAACAGCTTGTCAGTTTGAGTGGCAGACAGGAACAGGCTGCTCTTGTACCAGAGGGCACACATAGCACCTGACTGCAGCCTGATTAAATTAATAGGCTGCCAGTTCCACCCTTGAAAACTCTTGGGGTGAGCACTGCTGCCACCACTGCCTGAATGAGCTGTGCTCCCTATCAAGTGATTAGTAAGCACTCTGGTTTTTGTCACTCACCATCAGGAAAATCAGTTCCTGAGGGTCATATGGGAGTTCACACAGTACAGAAGGGAACTCATTGGCCACTATCCATTAATACCTTTGATATGGAAATAAACAGGTAAGAGAAAAAAATTCTAATAGCTTCATGGTGTCCCTGCATCAGTGAGTTTTGCACTAGTTACTCAAGCACTAGCAATTTGATTAAAATACCGAAAATTAAGAAGTGCTGCAAGAATTAGCAAGTCCTTTGGGCTGTTCAGGGTCTAAGCACCACTTAAGTTGTTAGTCCTGAGTGCAAGGCCTGCTCAGGACATTCCAACCAGCCAGCTGCACACTCAGGTCCCTCTCCAGTAAAGTATTTGAGCACAGCACCTTTAAGCGACTCCAGTGGGATTATTTGCTTCCTTATAGTTAAATGCACACTTGGACATTGTGCTAAATTACTCCAAGACAGTGATCCAACCCTTGCTGCTCGGGTCACTCTGAAAAGGAAAGGAGTAATGGTGTTTCACACTGCTCAGTCAGCAAGTGCTGACTTTCTGCTCCCAGAGGAGGAGAGAGCAAGGGGCAATGACTGTCCCACATTACTGCAGCAAGCCACCCCGTACCCCAGGAGCAGTGGAAAGTTACAGTGCTTATTCCAGCGCTGTGCAGCTTCCCTATTGCTGCACTGTCAGTACTGGGAAATGCAGGCTGCTCTGCTGTAGTAGCATTAAACGGGACTTGAGGAAATCTTTCCACAGGACTTTCCTTAAGCTTTCAGCTGCTGTTGTTTTTTTCCCAACCATATGGCATGTAAGACACCACAAAGATGCTTTTAAGAGCTGCTAAGATAAGCAGGTTGAATTCTTTTCTCTAAAAACTCCAAAATCTGTTGTCTTAACACTCAGGTAATTTAACAAGATCGCCCATCACATTTTGATAATGTCAGTAATAATAAAATAGAACCACAGAATCATTAAGGTTGGAAAAGACCTCCAAGGTCCTTGAGTCCAACCTTTGAACACCTTGTCAACCAAACATTAAGTGCCACTTAAGGGACATTTGGAGAGGTATTTCTACAAAATTCAAGCACCCATTACCCACATTCTTCTTTGGTCCTGATTAAAACCAGAAAAAAAAAGGCAAAAGGTTGATTAAGAGACAATTGAATGAGGAAAAGACTTACTGTTGTAATCTAATTTACTTTTTACCTTCCCACACACAGGAAGCAATTGCTTCAATAATTCACTAGCTTCCTTCACTCTGTATAGACTCATGCTTACCTACATCACACATTTGCTGTGTGAAGCAAAATTATTAAGAACTGAGAAGTGCTGATGTACTAAATTGGGAGAAGATTTATAACTGGCTTAGATAAGATTAATAAGGAAAGTGTTAACTTACACTGAAGAAAACCAGAGTGGTTTTTAACCTAGAAATGTCACATCCTCAGCAGCATCCCAAAGGACCAGCCTGTGCTCACCAGACCTGTGCCTCTCAGACATCCTCCCTCCTCTTTCATTTCAAAACTTGACATTGTATGAATGTTCCCCCAGCTACCAATAAAACAAAAGCTGTACCACTGGCTGTGAAATTTCTATAACTTTGATTACCTCCAAGCACTTCTTTCCTTTGATGGGAAAAGGTAACACAAGAATGCTAAAGTCCTAAGTAAATTTAGCCTCTACTAAGCATGCAACTTCAGGTTGCATGTCCTTGGAGAAATCACCCCCTCCCTGGGAGTAGGTAGGGACAGGAAAGTGCAACTTTCTCCTCTGTTCTGGTGTGTAAGAGCCCAAGTATAAAAAACAACCGACCCAGTGATATTTCTTTACCAGATTAAGGAAACAAAAGAGAAGAAAAAAGTAACACTAGCACACCTCATCGGTTTTGCACAGACAAGCAGAAAACCTACGGACATTCAGATGTTCTGCCATATTTCCATTCTGAGGAAAAATCTACTTAAAACAGATCCTCCTACTTTTCTTCACAGATCTCCAGATATTTCAACAGGAAAAAAAAAAAGCATTTTCATCAGTGTGTCTTTAATCTCTTTCATCTTTGCTTTTAAAAATTATATATTTCTTGTTCATTTTATGCACTGAATATTTTGAGACCTAATACATGCATCTGTAAGGTATCTGAGATTTCTCATGTAATCCCAAAGGGAGAATATACTGATCCAATCACTTTGGTACTGCAACAGAGGGCAATGAAGAGAAAAGTCAATAAAAGCATCAGAGCACAAAAAGGCAAGCTGTAATCAATATATGATCTTGATATGGGCTGTCTGGTAAAGAAAAATCATTTAGAATTTAAATTTATTTCCTTGTGCAAACTGCTTAGAAAGTGGAAAAAAATTGATGGGGTAAATCTTGTTTATTCCTCTATCCTGACTTCTTTTTATTTTTTCCTTTTCTTTATCCAAGAAAGCAAGCAAATATTTTGATACTGGGTAAATTAACCAGGCAGAATCGGCAAGAGAATAGTAGTCTGGCTTCCATCCTTTGCCAGGCAAATGCTATTATGCCCAAGCTGCCCACCTGCCAGTTATTCAATGTCAGAAAAAGTCACCACAAGGGAAAATTATCTTGTTCTTTGATAAAGGGAAAAAACTCCCAACCCAGCACATTTTAGCAATTCCATCCTGGTGACAAAGGAAATATTTTAAAGTAGCTACAGGTATGTAAAAAATAAAAACAAGTAAACAACTTACTTCTACAGGTGCTTTCTGGCAGTCCATTTGCCAAAGCTGGGCCCTGCCAGCATCCCTGCAGGTAATACTCATTCCCACCCACTCTACCACCAAGTCCAGAGAACTGGTAAGATTGATAGCAAATTGTATCAGTAAAAAAAACACCAATAAGACCTTTTTCATGTCCATCAGAACTTGCCATGCTGCCCTCAGTGATGTTACTTGAGCACTTGGTAAAAATTTATATATATACGTATTTTCAGTTAAACAATACCAACCATATAGAAAATGTTAACACTGATTTTCCCAGTGCTTTATATTCATATTTTTAAATGCATTTCTCTCCTACTGTCCTCTTTCCTCATAGGGTTCCTTGGTCCTTCTTTGAGCTGAAAAAATCTAATTGCCAAATTCTGCTTATTCACCTAAAACTTGAAATCTAATCAGAGAGGAGCTACATTCACTAAAATGAATTTTCATTGTCACGAAACAAAACTTGACCTTAAAAGTACATTAAGTTCCCAAAAAATAAATCGGCAAAAATTAATAAGTGCCAGAATTACAAGCTGCTTCTAAAGTCTTGTCTCAATGCCCCTGTACACTTTCAATGGTCTTTTAATTTTGTTGATTGTGTTATTTGTTCCCATCAGATCTTCTTTTTCTACTGATTCACCTTAACAACAAAAAAATTGCCTTCTCTATACCAATCTTTGCACCACATATGTGGGACTTTATATCCAAGTCAAGTACCTTGCTGTCATCTTATTGCAAAAGTTCCCTTACATTCTCAGTGATTTCTCATGAGCAGTTCCTTGCAGCACTGACTCTTCTTCACAGCATGTCCAACAAACTGCAGCTCCCTCCACAGCTCAACTAACAAGCTCCAGCTCTCTCCTCACTCAGCCAAGCCACACTTTTGTGGCACTCATCTTCCCATTGGACACAGCTGTGTCCTATTAAGGGCAGGCCTGTCCCTAATCTTTGGTGATTAGTGCAGCTGCAACTCCTCAGGTGTGAGACTACCTTCTGCACTATCTTTATTTTCCTACATTCTATCCCTCTACAGTACATCACCACTGTTCCCTTAACTTCTGAGTTAGGGTAGCACCAGCAGCAGAGACTGCAGCCCACAGACCATTATCAAGTTCCTTTATGCTTTTAATAAGAACACACCATAGTCTGACCTCATCATCCAAAATGTTCCCTCTTTCTACTTCATCATTGGAGCTGCTCAGCTGTAAAACCTAGCACAATAACAAATCATTACCACGGGACAGGGTCTCTTACCTCTCTGCTCCATGGCACAACGTCCATATTTCTGCCCTGAACTGAAACTTAGGTGTCTGAGCATCAGAGCAGCACATGTTAAGACCAAACTGACAGCCTCAGACTGAGAACAACCTACCCCATCATCTTTGTGTCTTACAGTGGCTAAAAGTGCACTGCTAGGAAAGAATGTAAGGGTAGTGCTGCTTCCTCACCATGGTCTCACACCTCCTGGCCATCTCTAGCTCAGCTGTGGAGTTTCTCTGATGGAGGCAGTATCCCTGCATGTAATTGCCCATGAAGAGCATCCCTCATCCATGAATTTGTTCCATTAGTTTTTGAAGTCATCCCAAGATCTGGAATCCACAGTATTTTGCAATAATGTACTCCACAGTTAAGTCACACATTTGGTGAAAAATCATCTTCCTATCATTCATGTTTTGAACTAATACCCAGTTAACCAAATATTCCTTTAATGCTTTGGGGATTTTTTTGTTTTAAGGAAAAACTGAACCTGCAACCCATGTTCATCTTGTCTTTGCTACTTTTAAGTACAGGTCTCTACCACTCCTCACTTTCCCATATAGAATACCATACCTTTGATCATGCTGTCTTTGTACATTTTTTGCAGCCCTAGTTCATAGGACTCAAGGTATGAGTCCTCCACAGGTTTAGAAAATGCCATCATTATTGCTTTCTTTTTCACTCTTTTAGTAATTCCTCACATTCAGTTTCCCCTTTTGTCTGCTATTGAAACCACAGCTTGACACTTTTCATAGAACCATCACCATTATTAGACCTCATCGTTGTTCATTCTACAGTTAATACAGTTAACACATTCTACAGTTAATAATTTTTGCGCATCTTCACAGTCAGTTTATTACCCAGACTGACTCTCCCTTTTCCACATTTCTATGGCACAGAATGTCCAATGTCTCCAGTAGAGACAGGTCTCTACTGAGAAAAGCAACCTTTACTTGTTTCCTATTCAACATTTGCATTAGTTGCCATAATAACAGAGTTCCACATTGGTGTCCCCAGGGTGCCCTAAGTACAGTCTTGTAACAATACATTGAGCACTGTAGTAACTGAACATTTACCCTTTCTCATGGGTTGGCAGATGCTTCTTTCCATTCCCATTCCACATGATAGAAAGGTGCAAAGATATATTTTCTGTAGCCCCATGAAATGCCTATGGACCTAATAAAAAGCCCATTCCTCTATTTTTTCTACAGTTCCAGGAAAATATCTTCTATAAACTCATTATATTGATTTCACAGGGATTATGCCTTATATGACATTTGTGCCACTGTCTTACCAAGCAAAAGGTACCATTAAAATATATATCCTTCATGTTAAATGTTAAGTGCATGGCCCTTTAGGCTTAAATCAAGTAAAATAAAATTGTTATGTACATTACTACCACATTTCTTCTCTACCAGATTACTATTAACAACCTTTCCCTGGCACAAAGATCAGAAGGAAAACATCTTTGCCTACTTCATGCTTATAGCATCACAAAATCAACTGCAATTCACAATATACATTTTGCATCACAGTGACAATATCACTGCAGAAAAATAATTTTGATATGCTGAAAAAGATCAACCTTTCAAGGCCAAAGCCAGAAATCTTAATATTAATGGATCTCATCCAGCCTTCTACCAGAAACAATGCTCTGAACCAGATACCCTGCCTAGACTTTTAATTGTCATGCAGTCACGAGGAAGGGGTGGTGGGGAGGGGGTGGTGTTAAAAACTTCTTCTGTAAATATTTGTATGAATGGCACAAGCTAAAAACTTCAAAAGCACTTATGTGACCTGAAAGACCAGTTCTCACTATAAGAATGAGTCATGCAAATATCTATCACTGACTTAACAGCAGAGTTTCAAAGGCATTTAAGTATGGTAACCTTTTGAAAAGGAGTTACATGGTTATAAATGTCTTCCAAATCCTTCCAAAAAAATGGCAAATCATGCATATTATCACCCTATTCTCATGTCTTCATGCATGAAGGCATCGTCGAGGAAATAAAGTTGTCAAAACCAGTGCATCAACCATGGCAAATAAAGCTTTGCAGCACTGGTTCAGTGTCATACTGCATAATTGCACAGTGTTAACAATCACTGTGTGTACAGGCAAAGTCCTGGAGGCAGAGGTCTTTACCAGATTTCTAGTAAACTTTCTCTCTTTATTAGAAAAAAAAGTAAATTCAAGAAAACTGATGTTGAAATTCTTCTAGAATTTTTTTTTGGTCAAAAATTTTAACTTCAGACAATAAAAACATTATATTGTTATAGCCTCAAGCTGATATCTTTAGGATCAAGATCTGAAATTATAAACTTCTTACCTTGTACCACTCCTCACTGACTCGCTTTTTTGAGAAGGAGTGGAGGTATAAATCATGCCATGGAAAGAAATTCCTAAATCTTTTAGCTATCTCATTATAATAGATTGAAAGAAAATGTTTGGTCATTACACAGCTGAGATGGATTTTTTTAAAACTTGAGAAAGAAAAGAGGAGGATAAAATTTAGGGAAGAAAAACCAAAGAAATAAACGCTCTTCCCTCCACAAAAAATATTAATAATATACCCTATATACCTTGGATATAATGATCATCATATACCAAAGAGCTGCAGCTGTTCAACTTTTCAAAAGGAAAATTGCCATAGAAATTACATCAGAAGTCAGAGGGTAAAAATTAATCTTATGTTTTAGAATGTCATTTTAGTATTGGCTGTTCTCTGTTAAAAGATGTGAACTTAAATAATTCTTTGGATTCTTTAGTAGATTTGTTTACATAAATATCAGTATATGGATTTACCCATGAACATATATGAATCATAGTGCACTCAAATATACACAACATTCAGATTTCTTTTTCTTAAAAAATTTGGTTTATGAATTGAGCCCAAGAGTATAATGAGTGTCTAACCACCAACATACCATTTTCCTGACATATTTCTCTAGTCTTTAAAACTGTATCTTATAGCAGTTGGCAACAGTACTGCAATGTCCATATCTAAAGCCAGAACTTGCATCAGCACTACATTGATAAAGTTAATGAAGCTTAAAATTATTAAGTACATGTTTCAATGATGTTTCAATAGTTGGTTCTTAATATTGAAATGAAAATTAAATCCACTATGGTTTCAAGTTCTAAAAAAATCGTATATGTAATTGTATATCTAAAATAGTAGTAGAAGATATTTATCATTTATTAACTCCAGAAAATTTCAGTGTGCTGTTTACATATGGCCTAAGCAACAATATTTAAATAATTTTGCATGCAAAACTTCTTTTAAAAGGAAACTCAATGTTACAAAATCTTGGGGTGTTGATAAGTTGCAACACAGAAAACACAGCACTAGGACTTTGCAACAGAGAACAAGACAGATTTGAACTTTTAGGATCTTTGTGAAAATCAATATCATTCATCAAAGGACACTTGTTTGCCAGCTATTATGGCACCTATGACAAATTTTCTTTCATTTATAGGAGAGAGGTTTCTATCTACTCATTTTTCTTGAATCAAGCATGTCTTAGACTCCTGACACAATGAAGAGAACAAAAAAACTCTACAAAGCTTTACCTGGTGGAAAACTGTACAGTGTACACAAGTTAGAAGAAAGATGCCAAAAAGGTACAGATCTACTCCACTGTTCAAGAGCGCTGACAGGAGAGTGTCTGTTGGCACCTCAGCATCCAGATTTGTACCATCCCAAGAGAGACCGCTGGTTGGGATTTCTTGTGTTCTCTTTTATCATCTCTTACTGAAAGAACAGGTGGAATGAAGGAGTGCTCATGTTGCTGAGGAAGAAGAGAAATAAATCGCTCCATTGGCGCACACAAAAAGTAAATATGAGGGTACAGATGCAGCAATTGGAGCCCTCTGCTTACTCATTCCCACGCACAATCTAACAAGCACTTCTACAGCAGATCTACAGGATCTTGTGCTCCCATATCAGCTATGCCACTAAACCTCATCTTCATCACTAAGCATCATCTCTTTTATGGGATCAGGCAAAGACTGATATTCTTTCACAAGAGTCTGCTTTCTATTCCACTGAATAGCTGAACAGAATAACCTCTAGAAGAGGGGCATGGCGTCCCTCTGCACTTTCACTGTGCAGTGAAGTTCATGATGCTGACACCCTTTCTGATGGCCTTTGAGCTCTGCCTGCGAAGGGGTATTGTAAATCTAGAGGACAAAGAGGGAAAGCCTTCCAAGTTGTCTATGTAATTTCTATCAGTAATGCCAAATAGGACAGCCTACAAAAAAAGGTAAGAAACAGCAAGACCATTGCCCCCTTGTACCTCCCATGTTGCAGCAGAAATAATGACTTTGCTGTCTGTTGGCAGAACCCCAAACTGCATTAGAGCAGTTTTCAAATATTTTTTTCCAGTTTTACAAACAGACAGTAAATATAAATTATCATTGGTTAGACTCAGAAATAATGCCTGTGGGCATATGGAAGATATTACACAAACCACTGGCAGTATCTGTCAGTTCTGAACTGTCTCCCTTGTCATTATTTGGCAAGATAAGAATCGCAGCATATATTGGTATAGTACTAGAACTAATAACCAGTTCAAGTTGAGGTAGGTAGGTAGGTAGTAGGTAGGTAGTAGGTTGGTAGAAAGAAAGAACAGCAGTTTCTTGCAAGCTACAAAAAATCTTCAACTATAACCTTAGAAAACTTCATACTCAAGAGCTAAGATGTCTGTATAACACACTTTTTTAAAAAACATCAGGTATACCCTGTAATTATGGAACAATGGACAAGTCAAATCTGAATGTAATTCCCTGTGAAAAGTTGTGGGTTGCCAGTGGTGGTTGAAAAACTTTGGGGAAACTCTCTAAGAATATTTGGACAAATGCAAGCTATTCAGTTCACTGATAATCATGACCTGTGTTTGGTGCTTGTGAACATGCTGACAGTGAAGTTTTACTCACAGTAACTAGGAGAAGCTTATATTATTGCCAGTGTGTATGCTTGCACATAAATCTGAATGCTAACATGAAAATGTATTTGCAAGACAATCTGTTACAGTTTTCTCAGAGAGACAACAGAAGCAATGAAAAGTAATTTCAACAACCAAGCATACAGCTCAAAGAACATGCAAGAAATACCTACCATTTGTGCACAAACAACCCCCAGCAGAAAATATTAGCCCTCAGAAGGTTAAAGATACAATGCTGTCCAGTAAAAAGCCCTGGGCCTCATTTGCAGTAGTCAGCCAATGCAATGACAGAGCAAGGCAGCCACAACTAAGGGGGAGAGAATAGAGACTGTCAAATAATCACCTGCGAAGGAAAAGGAACAGTTTTGAAGCATGCAAGATCTGAAAAGAAACATCAAATGCAATTCTGCATCTGCAGTAGAAGAGATGCAACACTGCCAGCCTCTGCATTTAAACACCTAACTTTCTATTGACTAGACAAAAGACCACCTCTTCTCTCTAGGATGCAGTTTCAGTTCCTTTCTTTGTCTGTGACCCTACTGGAAGATCTGAAAAAAATCACAAAAGTAATGCATATCTGTCATAAGTGTATGATTACAATTTCCCTCAAGTTAGCCAAGCAGGCACCTTGGGCAAGTCATTTGGGATGCAGTTCTACATTGCCTGCCACTGTTCATATTCACTGGAGGATGCAAGCAATGTCCCAACACATTGAGGTTTGTGGTTGGGCCCTTGATAAGAAAAAAGATTCTTTTTGTGATGTGAACAACTGCTTCAGAAAACCTTGGACTGTCTTTGCACTATGGCGATGTGCTTCATATTTCAACATGGTAAAGACATTAGAAATGCATCCTACTATGACCTGGGTAGCTTTGCAAGTTGCAATGCACACAAGTCCACACCTAAGCCTCACAACAATCCTTCCTGTGGTAATACAGCCATACTTGGAAGTGATTTGTTTCATGTTCAGCACAGGCTACCTACAGCAATGTAGCCTGTAAACAGATGGGATACACACACATTTCATCATTTTGCTAGATATTCTGCCATGATGTCAACATTCCCACAGGAGCAATGACTGCCATTCCCTTTGCAACATCTCTAACCTGAGAAAAGATATTCACTGCAAATGCAGGACTCTTTAGCACTAAAGGAAACACTGCAGAATAAAAAATATTCATTACTTCACCAGTGATCCTCAGAGAACTGTTATTGATAGATGCTGACCACTGTGAGGCCCCATGCTCCTCCTCCCTTCCTGGCTGATCTTAAACTTTTATGTCTTCTTTCCTATTCACCAGCAGAAATGCCTCAGACTCATTTTAGCAAAATTTTCACACAGAAAATCCCATAACTAATTAGGGATTAGACCTGTATAGTACCTGAAAACTGAGCCTCCCCTATGAACAGAAAACATTTCTTTGTTCACTGCAGTCTATGCCTTTCCTGTAACTTCAGCTCAGATCCCCAGTCATGTTTTGCATTATCAAAGTCACTACGGTATCCAGGGAGATACACTTGCTGTTATTAGTGGCATCATGTCTTGAGTTCCCAAACAAAACACTCCATCCTCATTATCACACCTTGTGAAGTGCTCCAGGCCCTACTGGGTGAGGGTACTGAGCCGGGAAAATGTGATTGTCATATTCATAGGTGGGGTGTTCTGGCTCTGGGTTCTGCCTCTGGCAACTCAGTAGACTGATGGGCGGCAGCATGCTGTAGTTCAATGGGCATGAGTTGAGATTTAAGTATTGAGACTGGTGAAAAAGAAAGATTAAAGTCCAACAAGCATTCAGATCTAAGAGAGATTGCCTTGGTCTTATGCAAGGATGGCTGCATCTGGAATAAATCCAGACACTGGAGCACTGAGCTTTGAAATGAGAACTGTGAAAATATTGGCAATAAACTTCATGATTTTCTTGTACAATATCCAGTCTTCAAAAGGGTCAGGAATAATCTACCTGATGCAGCCAGAAACTTTCAGAATTAATGGCCCTCTTCAGAATCTGCTGAACACCATGAGTTGGTATTTTCTTCTTTTGCTTCCAGATTTTCCAATCTGATATAAAAGAGACTTAGGCTTAAATCAGGCTGCTGCAGGAGTCAGTGTAATGAGAACAGATGCAAAATCAGTGAGCAGAGGAACACCTCAGCACAGAGGGTATCCAGGATCTTTTGTATGTCTGAAAGACCACACAGTTGATGCAAAAAAGTCCTGGCATCCCAAACTAAGCTAAAGAAAGGGTTTGTGCAATTTGGCTAGAGATTAGGAAAGAAAGGATTTCTATCTCTGTAATAATACTCATGTGGAGTTGTTCATAAGCAATACAAAAGGAATCATCTGCCACCACAGTGTAGGAAGAAATCATTGAATCTGATGGTACAAGGAATACATGATTGGAATAAGAAATTGGCATTTATTCCTTTTTTCCTGTCCATTATTTTATATTCCTGTGATCATATGACTCTGAAATAAGTCAAGTAATTATATAAATTGTGGAATAGCCATGCATAGACTGCAACACCTGCCAAAAACGGAGACAGTGGGAGCCTAAATCAGCAGGAAAGAGTCTTTTACCATCTCTCAGTGAAGGTCAGACTAGACAGAGCTTTCTCCATCCTAAGTCCTAGGAAAAGCCTCTTCCCACTCCACTAGCATATTTCAGGAGGACAAGTTAAGAAATCAATTATTTAAGTTTCATTATGCCTATGATAAGAGCTTCCTCACACAAAATGGAGTTTTTGCCCAGGCAAGATGACTGAGTGGGACATCATCTTGCTTGCTGAAACTCAGCAAGTTTGGGAGATTGTAGAGTGAATTAAGCAGTTAACACAGAATATTTCTGAACTTCAAACACTTTTTGATATTTCTTTCTCTTAACTTTTTAGTCATGACAGCATCTCCTTCTAATTCAAAGGAGACCATCAACAAAATTTTCTAAAGGGCTTCAAACTTAAAAATAAAGCAGTACCCTATTTTTAATGCATTTAGAACTATAGCACATTTGACAAGTTTTATTTTCCTTTACATATAAACCATTCTTATTTGTATCTGTTATATTCAAAGTCTTCTATTTATCTCCTTTTCTTTATAGTTTCAAGCAATTTACTGTGTGCTAAAGGAAGATGAGGTCATGGTCTGTAAGTCCTAAAATCATCACAAGTGCCTTTTTAAAACATAAGCCTGATATTTGCTATTCATCAGTACTGCTATAATAGCTACTTCTATAAGGACATTTAATTCATGCCAAACAGAAAAATAATACAAAAGAAATTTTAGCAGACATTCTTTGGTATTCAAATGTGGTTACTCTTCCACTTAATCTTATGACTAGGTAATGTATTTATGATGAGATTTCTTTTTTTTTAACCCAGCTACCAATATATTTTAATAAATTCTATATAAATATCTTCAAGTCCAGGCACCTTGAACACTCCTGCTTTGACAGTTGTGTTTGTGACCTCATTCGTTCTTTCTTTTCCATGTAAGTGGACTGGTTAAAGTTGACTAAAAGTTTAAATGTCTTAGTTTAATCTAAACAACACTTCTGCTTTATTTTAGGGATAGAAAAAAAAATCTCTAAAAGATAGCCTGATACAAGCAGGCTGCAAACTGTATGCTTATTGTATTTTTCCTCTGAATTCCCTCACGCAATACACAATGGCTCTTTGTTTGCTTTTCGCTTTGTTGTACATGTGCTGCCTTTAACTTTTTTTTTTTTTTTGCTGTATGTTCTTCATCACTTGGCCAGTTTGTAAAGTACAGTGAATTATCTATACTCTGACACTTTGCAAATTTTATGTATTTTCCTGCAGAATCAACAATACTGATAGAACTCTCGCTGATACAATAACATGTGTTGCCAACCTCATTTATTTTTTGTTACCAAATTTCAGCAGAATCTGCAGATACACAGAGGACTCAAATATAATTATGTTCCTCCAGGCTTCTTGGAAATAAGCAAAGGAATAAAGTGTCCTGAAAGAAGACCCCAGCTTAGTGCAGAGCTCAGGTGCTGCTGTACCCTGTACCTTGGACATTTACCCGCGAGACAAAGTGAAGTTTCTAAAGAAGTTTCACAGACCTCTCACCCATGGGACAGAAATTGCCGCAAGCTTGTGGTTGCAGAAGTGTTTGTAATTATCTCACAAATACTGGCATCACCCCCCAGCATAAAGGACATTAACATTATAACACAGACAATTTTAAGCAGGTATTAGTTTTCTTGATTTTATGATCAAATTTCTGAACCATCAGGAAAAGCTCTGGTCACCTTGACTTTTCTGACAATTTAGAGAAAAAGAAATCCCACAAAACAGTGGTAAAGAAAAGAGAGCTTAAACTTTATTCTAAGTGTAGGGTCTATTACACAGCAGTATAGCATACCTGCAGTTAGGCTGTTATGAGAATCCTGCATATCTTTACACTTATTTAAGGGATAATCTTTATTTCTTACGGCTTTGCTACACAATGCCATAAACAGCTGCTGGGATTAATAACAGAAGTTAAATCAACTTCCAGAGCTGTATATAAAGAGCATATAACAGGGCACTGAGGGAACCTAAGCATATTTTAAAGTAAACCACACATAATAGGAGACAGCAATATTTTTCTCCTCTTGGAAGGGGCTGTGCAGATCTGTACTCTTCTTAAACTTTCTGATAACATACAGTATGCACTAGATATATAAGGATATAGAAGATCTGAAGTCTGCACTGATTAGGAGACACAGGGAATGGAAAGACCAATTAAAGACTGCTGCAAAGTGAAAGCACATTAGCTAAAGCTCATTAGGCTCCTGTGTGGCTACTTTGCTTCTGAATGAGAGGGTCCACACTGAGCTGACTGCACTTCAGCTAACGTGATTTTACATCACACTCTAACTTATTATATCTTGAGTGGACATGTGCCTTAAAATTCTAAATGTTTCTACAGTGAGGTAAAAATCTCCAAACAAATGAAGAAGGGGCTCCAAGGGCTAGATGTCAAGAGGCAATGAGACTTTTAAGTGACAGTTAAAACTCCTAAGGCCAATGACCTCCCAACACCATCATGCTCAGCAGCGGCTGGCAGAGGTGGCTGCAGCCAGCTGTGTGTGCCGCCCTGTCATCTGCAGAGGCTGCACAAGAGGCAAGATCCACTCACTGCACTTCACACTATCTGCTCCTCATCCACAGAGCTCCTGCTGAACATCAAGAGCCCTTCAGGAGCACCAGACATGCAGCTGATGACAGTGACTCTTTGAGTAGAGGACACTGAGACAATTTATCAGTCCTAAACTACAAAACACCTCCCAGTAGTCCCTGCAGGACTCTGCGGGGACAGGAAACCCTTCCTCGGCACCCTCATGGAATATCAAACATTGCTGCCCCCCAGAAATCAGAATCTAGTGGTCACTTCTTCCTAAGGGTTAGAAGTTATTGTTCTCAGTCAAAAAAAGAGGAAATGTTTATGTCTAATCTAGTCAAATTATGGAAATTCATAATAAGCACCAGTCGCAAAAGCAACATCACAGATGATGCAATGAATGCTTTTAGACCAAATGGATCTTCTTCACTTAAAGCGGAAACGTATCTTCCTCTACTTCAGCTTCTCTTTTATATGGCAATCTGTGACTCAAGACACACTGGAGTCCAGAGAGGTTTATTAGTGGAGAAGGCAGAGAATGAACTAAAGACAATTTAAGCTTGATTTCTTTTACTATATAGTCTAAGGAGAACAAAAATATGTGCTAATATTGACTAAACTAGTTTAACTTTTGATGTAACTAATTAAAATTTATGTCACTCACACTTCTTAAATATGAGTTATTTAAACTTGTTAAACATAATTTTAATGCATATTTGTTCTGAATATTGCTATTTTTAAGTAGCATGATGAACAAAATTTAATGGAAAGAGGATTAGTGGGATCTTGTATTTGCAAATTTTCAAAGCTATAAGTCTTTGCACACCTATGAAATCTAAGAGATGCATTGTTAGGTGATTTATTTTGGATAATCATTTGAAAATATTTCTAAAGAGAGTAGGCTATGTTTCGAGAAAACTCTAAAATTTCAGGAAAATAAATAAAGTTTAATTATAATAAAAAACAAATTTGTGTTAATTAGAAACATAATTTATTACGACACGATATTGCTAAGGATGTGTTGTACCAAAAAATTGATGATTACATTTTCAGAATTACTTTTCTTTACAAGTCAGCCAGTTCTACTGAAATAAATCAAGAAATATCATGAGAGTGGCACACATAACATTCTTCTATGTATGTGGGTAGGCATAGTTATAGAAACTTTTCTAATAAAAAGTATTAGTTTTCTAATAATTTTCTAAATCCAGAAATAAAATCTCAAAAAGATTAGGAATAGCAATGATTTAGTTTCATTTGCTCTATCCACTCATTTCACCTGCACTCATTATCAGAAAGTAAAACTCAGTTGGAAATTTAAAAACTGCATTTCTGTCTTTGACTGAAATTGCAAAATAGCACTTCCTCTCCAAATCAAAGACAATGTGCTTCTTTCAGGCTTAGTGACTGCACTGTAAGCTTGCTAAAATTACCAAACAGCAAAGTTCTCTCAGCATTAATAGGACATAATTTTACAACAATGTTACCTGTTAATATTTTTACATCTTCTTTACCCTGTGCTTTATATTTTTGCCTTGTTTATTTTATAAGAGCTACTTACTTAAATAAATGATAGTACAAATGTAGATTGTGGGGTTTTTAGTGAGAATAATGTGTTGTTTTCCCATGTTTTCTCTATTTTCTATGTAGGAATAGATCAGTGTGGTGTCATTACCCTACCCCTCCTTATCTCTAGGTGCTGTCATTACACGTACCTATTATCAGAGATGTGTATCATATTAGTAAGTACCTCACCACAGAAATATCAGGTTTTTCATTTGATGCTGGAGCATGCAGTACTGATTTTTACATATGTACAGCATTACCATAGAGACTCAGCAAAAGATAGCTACTACCTCACAGAAAGAGCCCTGAGGTCGTGTGGAGATTAGGCTGGAAACACTCAGGATGCCAACAGCACCTTCCTCAGGAAAACATCTGAGAGGATTTACTCAGCCTACCAATCTTGCCCCAAAGAAACGCTTGCAAATTGTTTGAGGAAAGCATGTTTAATGCTAAATACATTGGCATAAATAATTAACCAGATTAAAGGGCATGTAATTTATCAGAGGCTTCATAGGGCAAACAATGATCTAATGCCTAATTCCCAGATAACAGGCAGCTGTTGGTGTCATAGTAAATGACAGCAGGAGCATAAAGAAGTGTTGCTCTTTGCTTATACCAGGATTCCTCACACATTTAAGGTTTTGTTTATCTCTGCCTACTCTCCCACTAGCTTAGCTTTGCTGCACTGAGGTTTGAGAATTGTGACTCCTGTCTTGCCTCAGCTGTTTTTATGTCCCTAGTCAATTTGATTCTAGTGTTTGAGCATGGCATATTAGAGGAGCAATGTGGCAAAGCCTTCCTGCCCAGATACATGATGAAGATCATAAAACCACACACATTCAGAGATGTGCAGAAAAAAATAAAAAGACAGCTAATTTTTTTTAAGCCTTTTCACTACAAGTTAACAAATATTTCTAACAACAAAAAGTTTGATTAAATTCAAAATTGAAAAACTTCCAACTGGAGAACTTGGAAACCAAACTCTCATAAGGTTTTTGTCTTGTCAGGTGTGCACCTTCCAACAAGAACTAAGTACACTTTCAAGCTGCTGATCAGCTCTGCTCTCCTATGCTATATGGAGACGGAGTTATAATGCAATTCTCTTCAGGGTAAAACAGCAAAATAGAAGAATTGAGGAAGTGGCAACTGTCACATTAAGCAGACTTACCTTGCACTGCACACTGGAAGACTACAGAAAATAAGGTTCTAATATAATATCTGCTTCAGCATCTGCCTTCCTCACAATGACAAGAAGAAATAGAGTGTGTTATCTACAGGAGAAATGCAGAAGTTTCAATAATTCCATAAGGACTGCCTGGCTGGCACTGTGCAAAGCGCATTTCTAGGAGTGTGCTGGCAGCGCAGGCTGCTACCCTGTGCATTCCCCTCATATCACACCTGCTGGCACAGTAGCTCCCTAACACAGATTTTGTCCTCTGACTTCCCTCATTCTGTTTACAAGTAACATGTTAACATTGTTAAAACTGAAAATACACAATTTCTTTTAGTGCATGGTATTACTGTTCCCAGTGGTGCATGTGCTGACCAAATTACTTGACAAACTTCATTCAAAAGACAGAAAGACTTTCATTTGTCTTTGTGATGCCACCTGGAGGATATGTTACAAAGTCCTGGCTCTTTACCCCTCTCCTGGGCATTTTTAATCCACTTTTTTCTCTTCTTTCATTGACTTTCCATTCCTCCACTTACAAGCTAGAGTTTTAAAACAAAGATTTGCGGAAGAATTTAGAAGGCAAAAAATTAAATGTGTATTTTTTAAAAACTCCTCCAACCTTGACACTATTGGCACATTAGTATTCTCCTGACTTGCTAAATACATTTTCTCAAATATTAAAGCATACAGTTATATTACCTTTCTCTTCAGGACATTTAATCCAGGGAGAACTAACTATGCTTCATTTGTTTAGAACTTGCCTAAATACATCTTCAGATCATTTAATCATACCACAGAGTCACACCTTTAATTTGCACAGCCTCTGCAAGATTTCAAAGTATTCTTTGGCTCCTTTGATCTCATAGTAAAAATCAGTCTGATCATTGATAACACATTGGGTTTGCTGACTTTCTCTTTGAATACAGCTAGCCCACAACATTGCTGAACTGCCGCTGTGTCATCAGAGTCTCATCAAAGGAGCATCTGTTCCCAGAAACTGGATTTACTTTGGAGTCAAGGGCAAAACACCCATATGCTTCTCCATGACTCATACAGAATTTTATGTGAGTCAGTGATGATGGTCACTAAACTCCAAATCTGGGTATTTTAAAAAGTTCCTGCATGTATTCACAAACTCCAGTAAAAACTCAAAAAATGCAAAATATTAATAATCTGTTGAAATATTTGTCGTCCCTTCCTTCTGTCTGTCATCCATTAATGTGCACAAAATAAAACGCAACAGAACAATTGAAGTAGGAACTGTTGGAATATAAATTTTCTTAATAACATCCCACATTGCTTTGCATTTGTCTAGATCAAAGAGGTGATGAAATATTTTCACACTAATGCTTCCTGTTTCAATAGCAGAGTTTAGACCACTTCCTTATGCTGTCCATGTTCTAGTGCCTGCATGAAGCTACTTACCAAAAGGGAGAGAAACATGAATTCCCTATTACACAATTCGTTGTTATAGTGGAACTGAATTAAGAGTTTTCTGCTGACAGAAGATTTTATTCTTCCTCGCTTAACAATCCTTTTGTGTTCTTCTTTTGCAGACTTCCCTGATGACTCAGAAAAGCTTTCCCAGACCACTGTCACACTGGCATTAAAATATACTCCTTTTCTTCCTTTCTTCAAATACTTTTTGCAAATTAACAAGTTCTAAGCATGTAATTAGATACTGCTAAAGCTGAGAGAAATGACACATGGCACAGTCTAAAAAAAGAAGAACATTAGTGATCAGCACCAACAGTCTATTGATTTTGATTAAATTCTAATAGAAACCCACAGCCTTACAGATCCTGGAGTCTTCAGCAGAGATTCTCAATCTGCCATGGCACTGACCTGCCTTACATATTCCTGATAACCCTTGTCCCCCAAAGTTTATACTCTAAACAGACACAGCAAACAGCCAGCAGGAAGACAAGGTAATCAGAACCCACCTAACATTTCAGAGCCAAGAGCAGGATTGACTTCTTTAATCTCAGATAAGCATACAAGTCTAAATGCAATGTCATCTGTAACTTTCAAGGCCTCGTGTCAGTTTTCGCATTTCTGGTGTCCTGGTAGTTCCTTGGTGTGATTTTACTTCATGAGCCTGCAGATTTTTTACTCAAGTTCTAAAAGGATATGTAAACAAGATTAAGTCCCAAATACCAGTTTGTATCAGCACTTTTACAGTTCCACTATGCTGAATAGAGAAGTATTAGCAAAAAGATGCATCACAACAGACTAAATCCCAACTAAAAAGAATTCCAGATGTTCATAAAATTAAATGTTGTTATGACTATATTCCGTTGGCACACTAAGGTATAAGCAGGCAAGCAGCTTGGTTCATAAAAACCTAAATCAAAAGATAATCCTCAGTCATGGATCAGCCTGCTAGGAGTCCATACACAGTATAATAAGCTCAGGCACACAAAAATAAGTGATGCTAGACAGATTTCCTCTATCATTCTCTCTTCATGAGTCTTCAATCAAGAAAAGAGGAATATTTAATTGTGAAATATAAAAATGCTATAAATCCTCTATTATAAGGTATGCACATGGCCATTGTTAAGAATGGAATTTCACAACACAAAAGCTGTTCTCTTCTTACACTAACTTGTCTGTAACAGGACACTGGAAATGGGAAAGCATTGGATATGACTCAACCTAAAACAAAGGAGAAAAAAAACCAACAAGGTGAGTCTGTCCCAAACACTTGGAGACACTAGTATCACCTCCAGGGGAGTATTCCTAGACAAATACACTAGGAGAATGATTGCATCATGGCTGAGCTCCTTGCTTGATGAAGATCTAGTTAATTAAGCAAGTTTACTGGCTGAAGGTCCAATTAGGAGCTCAGCCTGAAATTTTTATCACATATAAGTATCCTTGCCATACTCTGAAGAAGGAAAGCTTATATTTGCCTAATTTGAGAAACAATTTCACTTCCTTGTTTTTCCCTGTGCCCAGAACTAAATGTGTGCAGCAGCTCCACAGTGACCACAAACCCAGCTGATCAGCCCCCACCGAGCACAGCAGCAACCAACCCACTGAGGCCTCAGCAATAATCATGGCACCTAAACCCCCTCTAATGCTGCCTCCACCATCCTGCTGCCATAGCTGTCACACAGGCGTGGGCAGTCGCCAGCAACAGCCCCAACCCCTGAGACCACAGCCTATGGTGCATCTGAGTCTGCAGCAAATTTACAGGGACCTGTCTAAACCCAAACCTGCTCAAGCCTCTGCAACCATAACCCTGGTGCTGGAGCCAGCAGCTCCCATCACAACAGAACCGAGCACACCTAGGTGCCCCTTCTGGAAACAACCCAAAAAAACTTAAATTTGTTCAAAATGAACAATCCATGTACATATTCATGCCATATGACAACCTAAACTTCATCCAGTCTAGAACAAGACCAATGACATCTTCCCAAACAAATTTTGCATAACAGAGATTTCTAATATCACCACTTACAACACAGTGCATTATAAGATTTGTTATATGAAAATACCAGCAACGATTGATAATTAAGTCTGGAAACCCTATAAAAACTTGTTGTAATCAACAAAGTAAACAAAATTTAATGTTACAACTCACTACTGAACTAAATTGTCTATCCAGACCTGTTTTATGGTTTTAGTTTTAGAAACAAACCCGAAAGCCCTGAAATTTGGAAGTCAGAATCTGCCCTAAATTCTTTGCTGTTTTGAACCAACTCATCGGCCTTTTCTAGCTCCCAGAAAACATTATATCTGTGTTTTCAAAAAATATAAAACTATTAAAGATGAAAATGTGAAATCTGAAAGGTCCATCATCAAAAATATTGGCTTTCTGGCACACAAATAGCAAGAAGCAGCAAAAGATGTATAACATTTTCAGACCATCTTTGCCCCTTGTTTTAAACCCCTGTTTTTAAACAATAGAATAACTTCCTTGATGAGCATATGTGGAATAGAGATTGAAAATCAATAAGCATGCTTTCCTCTATATTACAGCTTTTGAGATCAGTGTAATTCTACTAATGTATTAACAATTTTTATAACATCTTTCAGCTTATTAGTTCCTAGATGAGCACCAAAATGATATAAACCCTTTCAACATTTTAAATAGAAAAAAAAAAAAGTCCACTCCACAGGAATAAAAGTATAGCCATAGAGTAAGTCTGATGTAGAAAATGCAGTTATTTCCTTTTTCTACAAAATAGTTGTGTGTACTTCTATGTAATAACCTGCATGCAGGTATTATATCTGCTTATACTCTTCCTCTGTTGAGGGGGAAAAAAGTGTAGATTTTCCCCCTAATTGGATTAATAGGTTCACATCAGTAAATTTGCTGTAAGCAATGGATTACTATCATAGAACAGTAATTTCAGAGACCTATGAAAACCTGTTATAAATAAGTGTAATTTTTTTCCATTTAGAAACACAAAAAAATCCATTTTATCAATGTTAGATGAAAGCAAAATTCTGCACTACAGTCCCCCTCAAAGGTTTTTTTGCAGTGTGTTTGACAAGAATAAATAATCATAGAGAATATTTTATTCACACATTTATCTATTTGCATTTTGTAAATCCCATATCAACAAACTGCAATTACAGTTCACACTACTGTATCTTCAATGAAGAAGACACAGTAGTGAAGACTTTTGCATGAAGACTTTTGCAACCAATTAGGAGGATAGTTCATGTGACACATGAAGTCCTGGGACACATAATTTCAATCATATGCTGTTGTTCCTAACTACTGACTGGATGGCTTCACTTCGCAACACTCTGTTTTAATTCATTGTAATTATTTCATTAAAAATCAAATTTTATCTCCTGCTCCAGAAAATCTCATACAAGAAGCTGCAATAGACAGGCTCTGTGTATATTAAACAATTTTGCACTTGTCTGGGTACTCATGATCTGTGAATAAGAGAGATGCACAAATACAGAGTCTTACTTTCAGCTCAGCAAACAGTTCATGACAGATTTTTATGCTGTTGATCAGCCATATTCCTACATTTATTTTCATGGGTTTTGTTCTTTAAGGAGCTGGGTGTAGTGACAACATTTCAAAGCAGCATTCTTTTTCAGATAAGTAAGAAAAATCCAAAGAACGGGAGCATGAAATTGCCCAGATTTGATTCTGCAACTGAATTTCTTTGTCTTTCAACCATTAACCTGATGAATTTTGATTCAGTGCTCTAGGGATGGGTGCAGATCAGTGACAGTTCTTTTCAATGTGCTCACTGCAAAGCTGTGTCCCTTTTTACCCCGCTCCTCTGCCTGGGATGGGAAATCCTTCTCTCCATAGTATTGGAGTAGTCGACTCCATCCACACTGTGTACGCAGGCATGTGAAACCCCCAATTGAAACCCATGTCAGAAGAATCATGAAAGAAGGCACAGCCCATCAGAGAACCCATAAGACCAGGATGTCCAAGAAAATTTCAAGTGATAGACAGCTGTGCTTCACCTATTAAAAAACATTCAATTCAATTGCACAGTTAAATTTGGATCAAATAAAGTGAAAACACCCCATTTTAATTCTATTGACTAAAATTGAAACTGAGGAACAGTATTTTACATTTCAGAAATCATCACAGAAAAAAAAATTCTTGCCAGAGATCTCTCTTTATGTTTCAACTATTCTACATACTGCTCTGCTTACACTCCACTGTGGGATTTTCATTTCCCCTGAACCTGTCCCGGTGCTCTTAGTTCCAAGAATTTTAATAGTTTTCTAATGACATAGTTTTCAAAATTAGTTGCTTAATGACCAAATCTCATTATCTGAGATTTGGGGTTGCACTTCAGGAATATTGCCTGGCATCTCTATCATAAGAAATTCTGCATTTTCTGCAATACTGTACTTGTTTGAGAATAATGGGCTTTTTTTCCACCAATGCTACCAATACTTGAAGCCAAGCTTGCTTTTGTTGTTTCCACGTATGCTCTTCACTTTCCTTCATTTTCAGTTTATATAATGTTGATGCAAATTTAATCCTGAGGTTGCTGGTATTAGCACCACAAAATACTCTGTATTTCACAAACGTTATCTAAATAGACAATGAAGACCAAAGAAAAAGAAAGTCTGAAGAAACCAAATAGGACATTTGGATTTTCGTATTTTCCACTTACTCCTTTTCTTCCTCATAGTCCTATATTTTGAAAAATATTTTTAGCATTTTTTACTGAAGCTTTTTGAGATGCTGGATGGGGAGTGGAAACACTGGAATTTATTGTCCCTCTTCAACATAATAAAAAAACTCTAAAAAACATCCTGCCACATTTAACTGTTTTAATTATATGTTTATTGCTCAATTCTCAAATCCTCTGGGGCATGAAATTAAAAAATTTTGTAGTATCTATGTCTTTGTAATGTCTTGGGAGACATATAGAAGACCCTCATGAACCCACTCCATTCTGCTGTTATCTGCAGTCAAAAGTAGAGTGAAATCATTGTAGGGCAAGAACAACAAACAACAGTAAATAAGAAAAAGCAATGTGAAAAGCAGCTACTTGCACTGTCCCAAAGTGCATTTCACTGGATCCAAAGCACAGGGCCAGTTCAGAGAACACTTTCTGCTTCTTCTACCCAAATCTTAATTTCTGGAAACAGAAAAAAATGGAAAGTTGAGTTTCTCTAATACCATTTTCAGTTGAAACAGGGAGGATAAAGTTGCTCAGAAGCAGTACAGAAATGAACTGGAGGGAGGAATAAGCTGGTGATGTAGTTGTGATGAGAGAAACAAGATCTATTTAATGGAAGCCTCAAATTCCACCTTAAATCCCACAAAGACTGGTTTGCAGTAGCTAGACCTTTGGATACTGCTTGTCACTACAGTACCAACTTAACATCAGAGTCTTTTTCCTCCACAGATTTTTATTCTCTAAAATCTGTCCCCTGGCTGCTTTCTTGGCCACTGTCATTAGAAAACCAAGAGTATAGCATCAAAAATAAATGCTTACCATATTACCTGCTTCAATGCAACAGCCTGGAGCCACGTACTTTACTGCTAATAGAATAACACCACATTGTGTGATTTTGAAGGGGACAAACACTATTTGAAGTGAATAAACACTAATTGCAAGCATGGGACAGATTCAGTTCATTTAAAAATCATAGCTTTTCAGGATGAGTGAGTCAGAGGAATCTATGTACTCATACCACCACGACCAAGGTCACAGTATTTCCAGAAGTTTTCTCACCATCTCTTACAGCACAATATTCCATTTGCAGATATGCCTGGTCTGCAGGCAAATGTTTTCACTTTTTCCCCAAGTTTCTCTTTCTGAAACCCATTGAAAAGTTTCTTAGATAAATACCTGACTAATCCTAACAAACCAGATGTTAGATCCTAAGGGCAGCCAAAGATAACACAGCAGAGCTGCCTGAAGAGTTACTAGATACCATAATCTGCACAGTTGGGTGGCTGAAACCTGCAGATCATGCTAATTAAAGGGGAAATGGGAAAAGGTTAAAAACAGTCTATCTCTAAATAAACCTACTACTAACAAATTCTAAGTTTCAACATACTAGGTTTTTCCAACTAGAGAGAAGCTAGGTTAAAATAAATAAGAAAAAAAAATTGTGCAACATTTTTACATCAAATGGATGTAATTCTTCCAATTACATGTAAAAGATTTATTTTGTTGTTTCTCAATGCTATATTTAACTTTAAATAAAATGCCAGGCAATGCTTAAGGGGACAGACTAGAGTCGGTCCAACAGCCCAGTCTTATTTTGAGGATTTTAAATCAATGCTTAGAGTCCCTTCTAGCTCTCCTTACAAATAAGAGTTTCACCAACAGCAAATGCAGCAGTGGTGTGTCAAGAGTGACTACTACACCTGCAGGGGGTGGAAATCACAAAACATTGTGATTACTCTCCTCTCAGTCTAATTAATGCGTTTCCATTTCTCATTATTGTTTTCCTCACATTGTTATGAAAAAGAAAGCAAAAGACTCTCCCAGTGCTGAAGCATAGAATCTCAGGATCTTCTTTCTTTGCTTTTTTTTGATGAAGGTACCTGGGAAGCTCTCATTCTCATACCCTTGGTAAGGAAAAACCTTGCATCCTCCCCACAAATGAATGGAAAATATGCAGAATTGCACGGCAATCTCATTAAACCCATACCTCAGCCTATTCCATTAAAATTTAGCTCAGGTGAACCTCTGATTTATTGAGTCAGGAACAACATATATGCAATCCAGCATTTGGATGCTTGGTTCAATTTTGGGGTACCCAGTGTTGCTGAAGGACACGAAAGAACACAAGCACACCACCGCTCTCAAGGTGAAGGAAAAAAGGGGAGTTTTATTCTCTGACTCCAATATTTATAGTTTTACAAAAGTGACAGCGGATTGGAAGGTGACAGTGACATCTCTGCAATGACACTGGTCAAACCAACAGTCCATCAACTCTCTCCTCCTCCATAAAGGAATGAAAAACAATGAGTTATTTACAGAAAGTGTGTGAGAAAGTTCACTACAAGAATGTCAACATCAGAAGGCTTAGAAAATCTTAAAAAACCAGGGTGACATCCAGCACAAAGAGACACGTAGAAACTGGGGAAAATTCAGCAGAAGGTCACTGGGATCGTCAGGAAAAATATTTGACCTATGAACAGAAGCTGAGGAATCTGGGTTTAATCAGCCCAGAGAAGGGAAGGGTTGGGAATGTCATAAAAGCAGCCCCCAATAACTATGAGGAGGGCATAAAGATGACAGATCGGGGCAATTCTATGAACTTATCATCTTAAAATTCAGTCATTGCATTCCAACGTTGCACTGTTTTTTTCTGCTGGCCACATTTCCTTTTTCATTACAGAAAGTAGCCATTACTTTAAAAGTACAATTCTATGTACTCTTATGAACATTTATCCTCTTCTGAGTTTATTTAAGATTAGAGAAAATCAGGTCATTACAGTAATGCAGTAGTAAAGTATTTGGAAGACTATACAAGAAAACTCTTATCCAAAATAACACCAGTTGGAGAAGAACCCTGAGAGTACTGCATCTTGCAAGAAATTTGATAATTCTAGTTACCTTTTCTGTTGTAAACATATATGTTAACACTCAAAATGACTTTGAAGTCATTGTAAATTAAAGCAGAATGATAGCTGAGGGCATTGCCTATTACAATCCAGAAATTTGGATGAAAAAACCCAAAGCAAAACAACGAAACAATAACCAGATTATATTTTTTCAAACAACAAACAAATTCCAGCTATAACAACCTCCTTTAGGGAAATGCAACTTTCAGTAGAACACTACCTCAAGGAAAACTGTCATTATTGCCCTGTCTTGGCTACTAACCAGTAATTTGCCGCTGGGAAGGTACAACCCACTAACTCAAGCCAGTAATTTGTCACAAAACATCACAGACATTCTTTCTAGATATCAGCATGTATTCCATTGATTTTATTACTTACAGGATGGAGCCCCCACCAGGAGAAAAAAACCCAGGAAAAATTCCACATTGTTCATTACCCAGGACTGAGCAATTTCTTATAGTGCCATCTTGAAGTAAACCCAGGTTTTCTTGCTCTCAGAAATTACAAAGTGGCACTTTCCTCCAAATTATTCATGACCCTCTGAAGACAATAGTGGATTCTAAGGACATGGTATTATGAGGTCATTCATCAGTGGATGGTATCTGATAGAAAACCATCTCGTGAGCCAGTCTTTTCTCACCTTCAACTCCCAAAAAAATTCTATTCATGGCAGAAATGGCATCACCAGAAATGGTCTGTATGGTAGAACAAATAACAATGAACTACAGGGATCAAGATTTCCTGTTTTACTTTTTCTGAAATGCATATCATTCTACCCTTTTCTGTGGTAATCCTTTTGAATCAAAAAAGACCAGGTCATCCCTCATTATTCAGGGCTGAAAGTGAAAGGAAAAGATTAAATCTTTGCAAGAATGGGAATATTAAAAGTAAAATCCTTACCAAAACATACACAAATGCACAAAAAAAAAAAACTACAACAAAAAAACCCCAGACAATTGCCCTTATTAAAGTTTAGTTTAATCATTTATGTGATTATGCACATAAGGCTAAGCACCCCTATATCTTTTCAGATTGCGGTAATAATGAGGAAGCTCGCATTAAAATAGTATTCTGTTGAATGCAATTATCTTACAAAATACAACAAACCCAGGAATGAAACATAATTATGACATTCATCTTCCCCAATTACATCCAAACAAAGATCCTTAAGAATAAAATATAATTGTTGCACTCATCTCACTTTTAAATACTCCTTCCATCTGTATTGGCAAATTAAGTCTGAATGGAAATACAAATTTATGTAACATCATTATTTTCCAAGTATTTTGCTTGTATGCATAATGATTCTTTTCACATGTAAAATTTTGAAATCAAATCTTCAATTCTTAGATTGCCTCTTTATAGTTTTCATAGCTCACATACTGAAATGTGTGGTAAATACATTAATTAAACATTTGGGTCACTAGGTGTGCTACTAGAATCTAATGAATGTTATCTATACGTGGCATCAATATCCAAAATATAAAGCTTTATAATTTATTAGTAAAATTACATGCTCTGGATCATGATAGCATTCAATTTTCTTCTCTTTGACTACATGATCATTCAAAACTGAAGATCTTCTGTTATTCAGTGTAAGACCACTCACAGTCTAAATATTGAGCCTGATTATGTACAATACCATTGCTTAAATGCACCACAGAATGAGATTGAACAGTCCACTGGCAGTGCATTCAACCTGGCACTGAAGCCAAAGTAAATTAGACAAAGTCTAAAATATCAGTACTTGTACAAAGGGTTTACTATCTTGATTTTGTCCCCTGCAACTTCCTGCTCTCTTTACGCTAAAAGTTACATCTCCTGCATTTTACATGAATCCTGAGTTGTTCTTGCAAATGCTAAGATAGAGGAGAAAAACTCGAAATTCCCAAAGTATCATTAGCTCTGCTGTCATTCATAGCAAGGAACTATGCTGGGTTTGCCTGACCACCTGATAAACACTGACCAGTTCCAATCAGCAGTGATTCAAACATGCCAGAAAGAATAATAGAGGCCACTTTTTTTTAAGCAATCTTAGTACCAGCAAATACTGTTTCCACTGACCTTCACTGCTCAGCTGCGACCTGAGCAAGGTCTGTTCTGCAGAAGGTATTACTGAAGCTCTAAAAGGAGCTGCATCTAGTTAAGGCTAACTTAAAGTCAGTGCAAAGTGCCACATCTTAAAGGAAAGGTCTCTCAGGATACCCAAGTCCTTCACATACCCCATTAGCTCCATTTACAGTCACTGTGTACACTTTTCCACTTGCCATACCTGCATACAGTACACAGTAAACTTTGGTTTTGAGTGACAATTCTATGCAAGGGTGGGGACAGGGGCTATCAGCCTTAGATGTTCTCTCCAGAAGTGAGCAGCACAAATCCTTCTCAGATCAAGAATGAAAAAGCTGATAAAAGGAGCCTCCATAAGCCCACATGAGGGCATGAAGAAAGGCCCACAAACCCTCCTTAGCAGTCAGATCAGCAGCAGTCTGAGATCATAAAGCACAGAGCACATCTTCAATGGATGGTAAAGCTGGGCCAATTTTACTTTCTGAAACAAAGCATCTGGCTTCTTAGAGTCTGATTAAAGGAAGACATACAATAATAATTTTTCAAAAGCTAAAGTGCTGAAGTTCACAAAACTTTTTGATTACACACAGAAAACATACTATTTTTCCCCAGAAAGTTGAAGATTTAAGACAGTATTTTACAGCTCTGAAGTGAGAGATTTTTCAGATTTTCACTCTGAACTCCAGCCTTGAAACACAAAGATGCTTCTTTTTTGGAATATTTAATTAACTGGATTTGAGTGATTTTCAAACAGAACAAGTAAAATCACATTAGGTGAGATCAATAGGTGATGTGTTAAATCAGTGGTTAGTTTGCAACATAAAGCATTTTTACACCTAAATGAAGTTTCTGTTTAATAGAGTAAATGAAGAGAGATCCACTTAAATCCCAAACATATTTAATTAAAATAAGGTAATTATTGTAGAGCTATATTTGAACAGACAATACAGTTGCAGCAATTATCTCTAATTATGCAGCTCCAATCACAGTATAATAGAGGTTTCAATGTCACTAAGCACTATAAGGATAATTACTCTTTCCATTATTCTGATGGGCACATAATTAGCAACTTTAGAGAAAAAAAAAAAATCACAGGGACACAATAGCCACAGTTTAACTACAGGCCGATTGAGAATGATCAAGGTATTCACTGCAAAAGGTAGCACCCTCAGTTGGTTCCAACTGAATAGTCATGTATTTCCCTAAAAGATAGCATTTGTTTCATACGCACAATCATGTTTTATTAAAATACTATGCTTACTGAACAAGACCTTAAAATAGTAGTGTTTCATAACACAGCTGAAAAAGTTGTAGATAAAAACCTCTCCTCTAGCAGAGGATAATTGAGGTCCAAAACACAAGTGCAACCACGGATCCATCTGAACATTTAACTGGTTCTTAAGTATTATATTCTTGATCTGAGAAAGGAAATATTTGAGCCAAAGCCTAGAATTTCTTCAAACATGTAACTGAAAATCAGATGGACAAGAGAGCAGAAACTCTGGTGACAGTACTAACAGACTGTGCTCTGGAGATTTGTCTCACACATTTCTGTATACACTGTCTCCAGACTGTCAGTTTTCTGTGGTTCACCTTCAGTGCCACACAGAAACTGTGACCTTACAAATAGTGATGGAACTGAGAGCTAGGCATCCCCTCATGCTTCAGTCCATTCCTCAATCTGCAGCACTGGATGTGACCTGTTTTACAGCAGACTGAACCAGTCTTAACTTCTGCTGGCAAGGGGGCTTGGCAAGGCCACACCAAAAAGAACAGACACGTTCAGCCAGCTGGACATGGCCACAGGGCCACCTGAGAGCTGCCAAGCAGGCCCAACAGTCCAGCACCCACCCCCTGTGCCGGCATCACCAAACACTGATGGGAATGCCCACGAGATCAGCACTCCTCATACCCTTCCCAGTCAGCTGTGACCACTGTGAGGCCCCAGCCAACGCTTTAGGCATGTTGCTGACTCACCTGAGCTAGAGAACAAAGCCTAGTTTTCTGCTTAGTCAAACAGGAAAAGGGAGGTATCTCTGGGTGAGGTCAGAAGGCTTGAATTACCCCTTGGAAGGTTCTGCACCACTTCTGCAGCTAAAGGGCTGGAAGTTAACTCAGCTGCATGCCTGAAGCTAGATTGGATGACTTCAGACCTAGGAGGAGATCAATCTTCTTTTTTGCTCATCCCTAACAAGGGTGGCACAGCAAAAAAGAAAATGGGTTGTCCAGTCGGGGTTGCCATGGCATCACACTGTTCCTCACTTAGCATATAGTTCAAAGCTCCAGAAAGATTAACAGCTGCTGTTCCCAAAAGCTAGCTGGAAAATTTCCCCCTCTGTGCTGATGTCCTGTGTGTGGGACACAAAGGACACCCCACGGACACCCATTTATTCCTGGGCCAAGTCCCAAAGAAAATACACTGTTCTCACTGACAAGGAATATCTTCTGTCTATACAAAACTTGGCAGCTACAATCACTGAAATTATGTTCAGGGAAATTAATATGTTTTTAAAGGGATTTAATTGGATTTTTAAGTGACAGTCAGCTCTAGACAAGGACCTGATAAGCACCCAGATTTTCCCTTTTATGAGTGGTATAATCTTTTCTGTTCATTTGCAGAACCAGAAGCCCATCTAAGATTGCAAACAGAGGCTTTCAAGTACAAACATTTTGGAATGGGAACTGGAATCAAAAATACTAAAAATAATTTTTTAGATTTTTTTCCCCAACTCACACAGAAAGGATATGCAACACAGGATGTGAAAATATAATTGTGGGGGGAGAAAAAGTACCATTCTTACATAGTTGCAATTATGAGACCTGAAAAAGATTAATGCTTTTGTAGGGTGGAAAGATGTAAAGGTGTTAGAAGCCACTTCATGTTTTCCCTCAGTGCTTAGATATAAAAGAAAATTGAGGAAGCATAGTGCTTTTAAGAGAGACCATTGAGACTTTCTGCTAGACTAACAAACAGCCTTGCCAAGACAATATGTATTTGTATTTCAAACCTGACAGACACTGCACACTGATTGCAAGGTTCAAAACACAAACTCACCCCACATAGGGGCCTCTTCCCACAGGCTATTCAAGGCATACCTGCAGCCCAGTGCCACAGCCTCTCTCATCCAGTCTGGGATGCCAGCAGCCAGGTACAGCAGGCCAGCTTGAGCTGCCTCCTGATGGCCAGAAAGCAGCCAGGTACCCCCAAATGACACAAGGAATGGGTTCCAGCTGCCCACTTGGTAAAGCCCTACAGAAATGCACAAACCCTGCCGGCAGCTCTTTTAACATATTTCAGCCATTTTCAACTAAAATGTACAAAGAAAACAAAATTCTATCATGCACTTGCCTCTCACAACTCAATCCATCGCCTCTTTGCCAACAGTAAAAAAAGGAGTTCTGCAGTTTTCTCATTAGGCCAATACTTTATTAGCAAGGCAAGATGAAGTGAAGAACACTTTCTACATTTGAGTGGGGCCCTCCCAGCCAATGCTTGATTGTTGTGCCACCGAAAAGGGGCTGTGGCTAAATCAAGACTTCTGACTCCCATGGTGATTAGACAGCATGAGGAAGACCAAATCTTCCCAAAGAGAGACACAGGGAAAAAATGTTCTCAGTATGTTCACAACCAAAATTGCAATGAGATCTGCACATTATTGGTCAGGAATATATATTATATGGAAAAAAAATGTCTTCTTTATTCAGGCTTTGTGAACACTAACCACTGCTTGAGTGGACTTAAAATACGTCCCCTGGAACTGGATACCAAATCTTGTCTCTTGATTGTAGCATTTCAATACTATTGCACTACTCTTCAGAGAAGTGAACAATTAAGATAGAAATTTCCAATGATGTCTGCAACAAATATAATACATTTTAATATATCTTTGCTCTACATATTTGCCAATTCCTTGTTTACTATATTTGTGCAGGTTGTGCACTGCAGGCACAGGCACCAAAGCTTGCCCAATTAAACCCCATTGAAATCGCAAGATTTTGTTTCCTTTCCCGAAAGGAAATTTAATTTCCCTGTCGGGAAAGGGAAACCAAATCTTGCGCAACAGAAAAGAAAGGCTTAAAAAATTCTGGAAAAGAGAAAGGATCAAAAAAAAAATGCAAGTGAAAAAAATTCAAAAAAACCCACAAAATTGGGAGATTTAGTGACTACAAAAACATGGTCTGGGAGGATATCAGGTGAAGTGAAAAGGACCAAAAGAGGCCAAAACTAACTTCACGACTCATGCAAAAGCAGGGGAAGAAGTCAAGGAGGAAGACACAACTTGGAGTGAAGATATCAGAGACATTGCATGGATATTAGAAAACAAACAAACAAAAAAAAATAAAGGTTATAACAAAGCGAAGGCCATCAAAAGGCATGGAATTCCATTGACTGCAGGAACATGCATCAACACTTCCCAAGTGATCCCCATTGAAATTGCAAGATCCCGTTTCACTTCCCGAAAGGAAATTTCATTTCCTTTCAGAAAAGACAAACTGAATCTTGCGAAACAGAAAAAAAAGGCTTACAAACACTCTGGTAAGGAGACACGATCAAATGAAATGTAATTGAAAACAACCCAAAAAAAACCAGAAAATAAGGAGATTTAGTGACTACTAATGTTCTGGGATTATATAAGGTGAAGACCAAAACATGCCAAAAGTAACCTCACAGCGGTTGCAAAAGCAGAGGAAAAAGTCAAGGAGGAAGACACAACTTGGAGGGGAAGATATGAGGGACATGGCATGGAGACATAAAAAAAATTGTTCACCAAATGAAAGCCATTTCATCTAAGATGACTGAATCTTTTTGCTTCCTAGTTTAGATTCTATATAGTTCTTTTTGGTTTTTTGTAGGATTTTTCATAATTTTTACTTATAAAAGTTAGTGTTCATATCTATTCTGCTGCATTACAGAGACAAGTTTTCAAAGTCAACACTCTCTTCATGTCTCCTTGTGCTTCTGGGCATGTACAGTACAAACCATTTGTAATACAAAAAAAAAAAAAAAAAAAAAAACCAAAACAACAAACCAAAACCAATCAGGAAAAAAGGCAATGCAAACCACCCCAACAACAACAAAATACCAACACATTTGTATCATTTTATTGCCCTTCTCTGAAAGCACTACAAAACCCTGTCAGAGAAAAATGCAGCAACAGAGAGCTCTAGAGGCCCTGTCCTGCATTGCAGCAATTCCCACACATACACACAGACATTATATATATATATATATATATATATATATATATATATATATATATATATGCACACACACACTTTTACATAAGCAGAATGCATGCCTCATCTCATCTGTACACATGATGCACAAAAAGCTTACAAAATACTTCAGCCATAGGCTGCAATTACATGACATTCATCACTCTGTTCAGTTACTCGATGAAGGTTCATTTAGTTCTTTGAAATGAAGGGGGTAGGGGAGTATTTTGCTAGGCTCTTTCTTTAAAAAAGAAGACAGTGCTTATTGATGATAAACAATAGACCCTGGTCTATGCCTATAAAGTAAGAAAAGTGCCATTATAGGAAATTCTGGACCAGTTCTGTAGTCATCTACTTTTCCTAAATTTTTTTTTTCTTAAATCACAAAACCCTCAAAGCTTTTTCCATTTCAGATGAGGAGCATGCACTTGCAGTGACTTTTCTTATCAAAATCCCTTTGAGGTAAGCTTTAAGTGGTTAGTAGAAAGAAAATTTTTAAGAAATCCCAAACTCACACATGATGCAGGCTTCATCAGGTACCACTGAAGTGAATCTTTCCAAAGCACTGTGGAGCCAGCTGGCAGAAGGTAGGTGAAGAATTGAGTGCAGGAGCCTGTACCACCCCTGTCGTGTACCTTACCATCAACTCTGACTCTTCCACAGAGCAAATACTGATACTACTGCTACCCAAGAACACAGCCTGAACTTGCCATGTCACAAATACAGGTCTGTCTCACAGGGCCTATTTTATCTCAGGTCCAAAGTTTTATCATTACTTCTGAACGAGAATTTGCCTTTCTAATTGGACAAATTCCCCACTCAGATGCATCACAGCTCAGTCACTCCCCCAGGGCACCTCTCTAGTATCACCCCAGTGTCTCTGGGGTGGTCTCTTTCCCTGTTGCTCCTGAAAGGCAAACCTGCCAGTTCCCAAAGCAGCATTTCATCTTAGAGAGGGTCAAGATGTCTCAGACACTTCATGCAACAAGCTAAGCCAAAGGACAAGAGCTTAATTACAGAACACCAATTTGTTCAGTGCCCAGAATGTTTAAATCCATTCCTGCCTGAGAATTCTCCTCCAGGCTGCTCAACTCATGTCCTTCCACACACACACCAAAAAAAAAAAAAAAAAAAAAGCAAACAAACAAATAAAAATGTAGATAGAAGCCACACAGAAATCTTTTAGAAATACTTTGTTTTTCAATTTTCTTTCCAACATAGCAGGAGGACATGTTCCTTAACATCTGTCTATTTTAACACTTTAAATTCCATGGTAAAACTAAACTGCATTCACAGCCCTCAGGAGAAATGAAATCATAAGGATCTCACAAGCAGGCTTCAACATAAGCAAGAATGTTCATAATTTCTGAACACACTTATAAAAATGGATGGTGTGTGTTGAAAAAAAAACCAAACAACCACATTCTGGTCACCCCCAAATCTATACTGGATGTGGGACTGCAGCAATATAAATTTCCAGGTTCTCTTTCTGTTTAACTCAACTCGCATCTGTACATATTACATTACCTTGTGACCTGAATAACCTTCTTAGCTACATTCTATTTTAAATACAAGACATTAGTATGGTATGGAACACCTTGTAAATCAGCAGGAGGATTCTGCAGTAAGAATTATTTAACTGTTATTATTTACATCAAGCCACACACTGGTGCAGAAAATCACAAAAAACTGTTCAGATCTATATTCACCTCAACTAACCTGACTACACAAAACATCTTAACCCTACAACAGCCCCATTGCTTGCAGCAACTGAGAAAGGAAAGCTTCTCTTTAAATAGGCTCTCCTCAGCCCTCAGCTATCAGGGTCAACATAGTTTTGCTGAGTTTCTGCTCCTTTGCCAGCCACCTTCCACTCTGAGGTCCTAAGAGGTAGATGGATTTTTCCCTCCCCAGCTGTAGACATCCCTTTTCTGAAAAGCTGCTCTCTCTTTCACTTTTTCCCCTCCAGAGCAGCTACTGGCAGTCTCCTTCAGAGACCAAATCTTCCTCTAAATAATTTTGCTGCATTTCTTTCTGTTGACCACTCTCAGATTGTCAGTCCCAAAATCCACAAATGATGGGTCAGACTAAAATTCCATGGAGCACCAACTACACAAAGCTTAAAGATAATGGATGCAGTTTGGGGATGTTTCCTGCTTGTTCTAAACACATGTGCATGGTGCTTGTGGCACTGTAACTCTCACACCTGTTACTGAGTACAGACAGAATTTGGCTACTGATGTGGTATCCTCAGCAGAAGCCTCCATGGAAAATCAGGCCCCCCTGGGACTGATCACAGACTCATACAATAACCCGAGTTGGAAGGGATTTTAAACTTCATCTAGCTCCGAGCCTCCTGCCTATGAGCAGGGACACCTTCCATGAGATCAGATTGGTCAAAGCTCCATCCAACCTGGCCTTGAACACTGATGGGGATGAGACAACCACAGTTTCTCTAAGGCAACCTACTGCAGTGCCTCACCACCCTCACAGTAAAACATTTCTTTCTAATATCTAATCTAAACCTGCCCTCTTTCAGTTTGAACACATTGCCCTTGTCCTGTCACTGCATGTCCTTGTAAATAGCTTCTTTCAATCTTTCTTATAGGTTCCCTTTAAGTACTGGAAGTCACAATCAGCTACCTTTAAGTCTTCTCTTTACCAAGCTGAATAATCCCAATTCTCTCAGCCTTTCCTCATAGGAATGGTGCTACTAATCATCTTTGCAAACCTCATCTGGTCTAGCTCCAACAGTTCCAAGTCCTTCCTGTGCTGGCACCCCAGAGCTGGGTGCAGGTTCTGGGTGGGCTCTCACCAGAGCAGAGCAGAGGGGCAGAATCCCCTCCCTCCCTGCTGCCCACGCTGCTTTGATGCAGCCCAGGCCACGTTTGGCTCTCTGGGCTGGGAGTGCCCATGGCTGGGCCATGTCCAGCCTCTCACCCAGCAGCACCCCAGTTCTGGGCAGGGCTGCTCTCCATCTGTTCATCCCCAGCCTGTGCTGACACCAGGGGTGCCCCAACCCAGGGGCAGCACCTTGCACTTGCTCTCATTAAACCACGAGAAATTCCCATGGGCCCACTTGTCAAAGCTTGTCCAGATCCCTCTGGATGGCATTCCGTCCTTCAGGAGTGTCAGCCACACCACTCAGCTGGATCTGCAAACCTGTTGGGGGTGCACTTAGTCCCTTCCTCTGTCATAAATGAAGAGAGCACATGGGCACAGTAGGAGACCCCAGGCCACACAGACACCTTCAGGGCTGGCCCATTGCTAGGCCAAAATGGCTTTGAACGGCACAAAACTCAAGCTGGCAATCTGTCCATGGAAGCTTCCACAGCTTACTCAGCTAGGAGCTAAAACAGAGCGCTGCAACTGAAATTCCCATGACCTGCTGTCCTCTGCCAGGCCTCACAGGACAGAGGGGGAGCAGCTTTTCTGGCAGCACGTGCAAATTTTCACAGCTTTCCAAGGCCTCCCTGCAATTGTCAACACTAAAGCTCGCAAGCTTTCCCAGTCATTCCTGCAGAGGAAGAGAGGACTCTCCTGATCCAAAGGGCAATGCTGCCAGCCAATGCTCAATTACATTTTTGGATGAAGAAGCCACCTAACTGATCTATTATGCATTTTGCCATGTGAAAAATGTTACATGAGACCACGTCCATATGTACAAACAAGGTGTGCATGATGTGGGTTGGTTAAATAGTCCTAAATATTCAAATAAAAAAAAAAAACAAAATAAAAAGAAAAGCCCACACTCCAGCAAATGAACTGGAAAAAAGGTCAATAATGGTCAGCTTGAAAGTTTAAAAGAGTGTCTAAAAATAGAATCAAGAACTGTAGATGCTGTCTCAACGTATAAGCACCAGAAAATTACTCATATGAGTCTAATTACATGTGAAACAGCTCCTATTTATCTAGTTCAAAATAAAGAAGCCCAAAGGAAATTCAGACAAGAGCAAGCCTTAATTCAGTCTGATGTATTCCTGCATTTGGGAAAATACTCCTCACAAAATATTAGACTTCACAGTCCTAACAAAAATTAATGCAGAGAAATGGCTGTATGTGTATGCATATATATACACATATATATGATTCCTTAAGTGAAAGTAACTTTTTTGAAATAACTGGGCTTACTTTTCATTCTGAAATAAAGGGAAAATCCAAGTATAGATTGTTTGATAAACACAATAAGCAGTGTCATGGTCAAACAAAAAAAGGACAGTTTTTTTTTTTTCTGAAAATGCACCAAGAGGAAATAAACAGCTTTCTGTAAAAGTAACAATCAACAGCAAAGTGCAATGCCATTAAGCTTTTCAAAGGACAGAGTGGAATGTGTGGGAAGAAAAATAAAGAAAGCTATTTTAAAAAACCCAGATGTCTGACAGAAAAAATAAGAAAAAGACAAGTCAGTGTTCTGCAAAAATGATTTAAATGAATTGATATTTTGGAAATAGGAAAAGGAAACAGAAAAGAAGCAATAGAATCCTAGAATCCAGATATTTTTCTTTGGCATTTCATTTGAAAGCAATAATATCTAAGATTATTTCTCACATAGACTTACCCTAAATAGAAATATTTTGTTTCTCTTTACATTGAGATTGGACAGTAAAGTCATTATAGTTTGTTCATGTGGTGGTGTTCTTTATCTTGTATGGTTCCTCACAAAGTAATCTATTTTATAGTTGGGGGGGGTGGGGGGGGAATCTCCCCTATTTGTATAATACCAATGAGCATTAGACATAGCAAAGACAGTTTTGCTGGCTCATAAAAATTTGCCAATGTGTTCATATTATTCACAACAATACAAAATTATTAGGATACTAACTTCAAATCCTCATTACTACCTCCTACTATGCCATACCTTTGGCACAGCTTATGAACAACGTTTCCAGCTCTCAAAACTGTTTGGTTCCCACAAGACCCTGCCAGCCAACTTCGCTGAAAGAAGCAAGCCTTTACAAATTCAAATATTTCTCAAAATTTTCCTTTAGTCTTCAAATAAAAAAAATCACATAATAGGGTGCTTTAGAGTGTGTAAAGAACGTTCCCACAGGAGTCTTTACAAACATATAAAATACTCACAAAATTAGTTTGAGAGATGTTTTTTCCTGATAAGAAAGGCAAAACACACTAGAATTTTCTGAGGGGTGGGTGCTATGCCATTTGGGATTTACAGTACTGAGTTCCAAAAAATGTTAACATTAGAAAGACTTTTGAGTAATCCCTCAAAAATCTTGGTTGTAATTATAAAATAATATATCCCTACACCTTCTTATGCTGTTCTTTGACTGCTTTTTCACTGTACATTGAGGATGACATTTCACATACCAATTATATTCAGTCTCATACAATATATGTTTGTCATGTTCTGTATTATGTTAACAATGAAGGCACTGATCTTTTGCAAAAAAAGTTCTTTCAGCCAAAATTCAGATCAATGTGTTAGTACTTATTACAAAATATGACCATTAGAATAAGAACAAGTCTAGGTAATTGCTGTGACAATAAGTAGGTTAAGACTGTATTTAATGTCGCCCTTCATTACAAATCCGTTTGGCATCCATTCTAATTGCTAGCCTATTCTCCAAAAAATTATTTGATGTGTTGGTGGATGTCATGTGTGCCTTGTACATTTATAGCACTCCTATTGTAATTCAACATTAATTATATTTCACATTATGTCCTGCATAATGCAGCAGTATGAAATACTCGTATTTTGTAAATGAGAAAATTAAGCTCTACTTTTGTCCATTCTAATTCCATTTTACCCCTATTACACTTTGGTATCAGAACTCTCACGTTTTATTACCAAATCCATGAGCACACAGAAACAAAAACCTAATCTTCATCAATTCCATATCACTTTAATATATTTTTCTGCTTTTGAATTCTTACTAGGATCATAAAATACAAGTTGGGAGGAAAAAAAGGAGCACTAGAGTCCAGTCTTCAATAGGTATAGAAACAATAACATCCATGAAAGCAGACTACAGGCCAATGATTTTAAGAAATGTGTCACTTCATGTGTACCCTGACCTCTTCTCAGTCAGCTGGACATTTGCTCAGAAATGACTAGTGTTTATTTTCCCATAGCTGTGTTCTTATTTCAAGAACAAGAGATAAAAGAAAAAAAGCAGTTAGAAGTTTTTATTGAGTCATAGAGAGCTATCCTTGCTAAAGTGAATGTGATCACTAGTATAGATCAAGGAAGGTAAAAAAGGAACAGTATAATGGGAGATATATAGGTATTTGTGGAAAAAAATATTTTTAAATGTCAGGACAATTTTTACACTTTTTCTAATGTCTCATCATTGACAAAATTTATATATAAAGGGGAGTTCCTTCTGTAGGAAGTTCTCCTGGTTGCTTTCATTTCATTTGTACACGAGGTGACCTTTCTAGGGACCCTGCATGTGTAAAGCCTTTAGGTGCTTAGTGTGGACAGACAGATGGAAAACGGGATTATCTTCTTCACACAGTTTACTAAGCTGTCCTTCTGCCAAATATTTATATCAAATGTGGTATTTCTCAAACTAAAGCAAAAAACACCCATGAAGAAATGGGACTGGGGGGAGAGGGAAGGGAAAATAAGAAAGCATAAACAAGACATGAACTTTATCCCCACCCAGGACATTTTTGTCCTCCTTTGCTGACTCTTGGAGCTAGACACTCCAGAGACTTTCTAGCAAGTAAGACAAAAAGGTAAATATTACCTGTTTGCTGACAATCTCCCAGAATAAACATATTGTTGAAGGGGACTGTACAAGTCTTTTGTTCAAGAAAAGCTTTGGGAATATCAGACCAAGTGTTTCTGTACCTGTGAGCAGATGTTACTGCATCTGACTTGCTACCGTTTCAGTAGAACCTTATGAGCTGTTACTTGACTCTTTGGGGAGTTGTCCATACTAGACCAGAGGAGCAGATCTCATCTTCATCAGGGCAACTGGGAAAACCAACCTTCCCACATGCACTTGGTTATCTTCGCTTGCTAGTTTTTGTGTCCACACCAAGAAATCAAAGGATCTGATAATTCATGGGAGATCCCAGCTACAATCTCCCTAAGGCCACTCAGGCAGATAGCACCTACATGGAAATTCTGCAGTCTTCCCTCAAAAACTCAGCTGATTTTCCTTCAGCAGAAATAGAGCCTTCCTGCATTGTGTCTCAATATTTATAAAAGCAACCAAAGCCTTCATGCAGTTTCTGTGGCACTTGGAACCACATGAGTATGTGCTGGAATCATACAGTGTGGGAGGGGAGGTCTTGATTTTCTAAGTTCAAGCACTTGAGACCCTTTAAGATATACCCCACTTACCAGCTAAACACACAGATAAAAAATCCTGCCTCACTTTCGAGCTTCTAAGGGAAAAAAACTATGCAAAACAATGTGTTAGAGGAAACTAGAAAATAAAATTACCGCTGGGCAGTGGAAAAAAAGGGTGGAAGGGGAGAGAACAGTCTGAAGCTTAAGACATTTTTTATGTATCTCATTCTTTTTTGCTTTTCAACCAAGACAAGAAGTCCATACAGCAAGCTCCTGAAGAGTTAGGCATGGACAGCTATGTCCTGAATTCAAAAACCACAGCTGCCTAGGCCATAGCAATGCCTTTATAAGCCATGTTTTCATTAATTAGTACTCAAGCCATGCTGTTTTCCAGCTAGAAGAAAACAGTAGCTTTTTATAGAAACACACACTCCACAACAGTCTAAAATACGCTGAAAGTGTCAAGTGCCAAAAAGTGCCTCAAAAATCGGGAACAAATCACGGATATCTTTAGGGGAAAGAGCCAGAAGAGATACTGCATGCATAACAGCTGCTTAAAAGAAGTTTCCTGAAGGTATTCCAACTATAATAGGTTGAGCATTGCTTAAAAATCTTATTGAATACTAAAATGTCAACTCTTGAGGCTCCCATTAAAAACAAACAAACAAACCCATGTAGGTAGGTGCTTGAATTTTCCAGGCCACTTTCTCAAAGAGCCTCAGCAAAGTAAAAATTTACTGCATCTAGGAATCATTATAAATAAAATTAATTATTCTTAATATTACAGATAGCTTTCAAAAAATCTCCTAATATTGCTGCTACAGTCAGTTGTGGCATTCCTGTACAAGTTCATGTTGCCATATACTTAAAATATAGGGCTTCAGTAGAAGAGTCTTGTTTCTAAAACTTTGTCACACACCTATAAAAGTTTCATGCTGAGTAACTGGAATTTTAATGTTATTATTCTATGTCCATTACATACTTACAGCAGCACTACAGGGCTTCAGAATGGGGACAGTGCTGGGATTCTCTGTCCAACACTTCAGGATTAGTCAGCTAATCTTCAGCCAAGTATCTCTGCACATAGGAACACTGCAGTCCTGAGGCTGACTAGAGATATATCTACAGTCTGTATTCAAAGGACTATAAGAATCAGTGTGCCATGCACACAGCAAAAACTTGTTATGCATGGATCAGTCCCTGAATCCACAAAGATTTATTTAATATTCTCCCTTTACAGTCAGAATTTCTTATGCATTTTTAGAAGCCATGACCATGTCCTGGATCTGTACCAAGATTCTCAAGCACAGCAGCCTACCCTAAACTTTGTAGGAGTAATCCCCAGAGTATCCTGTGAATCTGCCCTTCACTGGTCACTCTGCCAAAAATCAGATGCTGGAGTAGCAAACCTTTTTACTGCAGCCAAAGGTCACATGCAAATTAATAACAAAAAAGCCCATAATCCATGGAGACTGTATTTTGAAAGTAGGTTTGAGCAGGACTGGGATATTTCAAAGGGGTGCAATGTCATCTTATTAGCTTATTTAAAATCTATTCAACTCTTCAGTTTGATGTAACATATACAATTGCTAAGTTAGCTAAAACTGAAAAATAACCTATACAATACAAATTGCACAAGTCTTCTCCTATGATAGCTTGCTTATACTTCTTAGTCTCTTAGTATGTAATCAAACTAGTCTTGACAAAATTTTTCACTGAATGTTTGCAATAAAGCTTCCAGTTATGCTAATCTTTGTCCTCTATTATCCTTAATAGCCTTTTCAGAGGTGCTGCCCTAGAGAGGTTCACAAGTCCCGACATTGAAAAAAAAAAAAATCAGCCATTTGATATTTAGAATTACTTAGCAGCTCAGAATAAAGGTGGTGTGGATGTTAATGCATGCACAACTGCACAGCCATTCTTCAACACACCTCTTTCTTACCTTTTTTTGTGGACCTCAATATTTTTGGTACTTGAAGTTCTATAATAGCAAAGTCACACTCAAGATTTAACCTAGGTCAATGAAAGAAGGCTACTGAGATGCTGACTGCCTCCAAGTTACACTATGTGCTGGCTGCTCAAATTAGCTTGCTACACATGCTTATATCTGAAAACCCAGACTGCAAAACATCCACTGCAACATCTCTGGGACTTTGCAAACCCTGTTTGGACACAGCAATAATTCACCAGAAACTGGTCAGTTCTGGACTACTGCTCTTTTTAGTATAAATCAAAGATAGCTTTTTAATAAAGTTCAAGCACTTCAGTAATTTACAAAATAGAAAAACAGTCATGCCCATTGTACAGATCAGATATTCAAACCTCAGATACACATGAATTGTACAATAACACCAAGTAGATCAATACCAGAATGGGAAGAGGACTTTCTCTCTTTATTCTAAACAGTGAGATATTCTATGAATTATCCTGCCACTACTGAATTGCTTCAAGATTTACGATTGTCACTTCTTAGTATCCCAGTTTAAAATACATATTTTAAATGCATTTCATGAGAGAGTAATGTTAACATGAAATTGAAAATAGATGTGTTTGTTGTTTTGTGGAGGATTTTTAACAGAAAGAGCAATAGACTAATTATTACTTATCATTGCTTTCCAGGCTGAAGGCAGAGAGAGCTATGTCTAGCTTCATATTTAGATTTCTCTTGGAAACTGGAAGTTTGCCAATTAAGATTTCCTTCCATTACTCTAAGGTTCTTTTAAGAGACAACAAAATTAGCACAAGGTCTCCAAATGGGATGACAATTTATGCTGGCAGTTAAATAATGAGTTATTCTTGTTTCCCAGCTTTAAAAAATTGGGAGGAACTGGAATGTCAATGATAATTTCATACTGCATGAAATAAAGTGAATTATTATGCTCCCATTAGCTCTTCAGAGCACAGACCATAACACATCTTGTTTGGAAGCCTGAGTCATTTTAGATCAATTCCAGGCTGTTGCCTGATATTGCCACATTTTGGCATCAAACACTACCATCACATTTTTCTCTCTCTACTGTGCTTTGAAAGCCAAAGCAATCACAGAAAGGAAGTTCACAGGTAGTACCCAGCTTCAGAAGAGGGCATAAATCATCCCATGAAGGGCTGTTGGATGCTCCTGCTGGGCTACTTTTGGTGCCCAGATCAGACAGGTCAAAGCTCTCTGGTTTGCTCTACAGTCACCATGCTGGGCTGCAGACATACCCAAGCCTTCTTTCTTTGCTTAGCCTCAGGCCCTGCTTAGTTGCAGGATGGTGGCCATAGCAGAATACACAAAAGTACAGTTGTTTTGAAAGAAATTACAGTGGCAGACCCTTTATTAGGCTACAGAAAAACTCAGGACAGAAATAGAGTTGTAACCCAGCTTGTCCTTATAGAAATGCAGGTCAAAATTCAATGGATTAATTTTTAACCAGAGAAAAATAATCACTGTTGTATGCTATATTGGTTATTTTAATAACTACTCCCACTGATTATTCTCTGTGGTTAGGCTTCTTTCTCATTATTCCAGTAAGTCGAGAAAAAAATAAAGCCTTCAGAAAAATACAATGGGGCAACTCTTCAGGGAATACAGATTTTCCAAAAGAACAAAAAGATAAGACCCAAAAAGAACCTTATCCCTGTCCCTACTGTTAGCTGATTTATCAAGCCCTATATGGCAAGAAACACTCAAAGAAAAATGGAAAACAATTTTAAAGGACTATTGTTGCAATCCCAGTTGAAGTAAAAATGGTATCATTAAACATTCCTAAAGGAAAAGTTTCCAGCTGCAATCACACACCTTTTCAGCAATCTGAAAAGCTATTTAAAAGAAAGAGAACAGCTGACACTTCCCCACTGCTGTCCCTTGATTCATATGTCTAGATGACTCACGATAAATAAATCCATTTATTTGAAATGGTCTTTTTTATAGGACTATGAACAAACTATATTACCATAGCATAGAAATTTCAGAATTCCAGATAGATCAAAAATTTATTTCCAGTGTCCCATCTATTTTGCAAATCACTGCACCAAAATTTTTCAGCATCCCTCAAAATCCAAAAGGATCAAAGTTTGATCCTTTTTCTGCTGTGCTTTTTTCTGCTGAACATTTCACCAGCTGCAGCTTTCTGCATCAGAATAAGATGAACATAGAGACACCTTTAAAATCACCAAAACACAAACATAATAATCTTTTTCCCCTTCATTTTTCTTTACATTCACTGTCTCAGGTGCTTGTAGAGACCATGATATCATCGTCTGGCTACAGTAGTTCAGAGCAATGATGAAGCCACATTCATTGTAGGAGGAAGTGCTTGAGCTGCCTCTTTCAGATTCAACATTTTCCTCACCACATCCTTGAGCCCTCTCCTCAGACTACACATATTTAACAGACTCCTCTTCACTACAAAAAGATAAGAAAATTCTGCGTGTTTTGTACTAGAATGTCTTTAAACTTTAATATTCCAAAACCCTGATTTTTCTTTCTTTCCAAGAACAACAAAGCAGGATCTGTCCAGAGCAGGGAAATAGTGGTTAGCAGTTAGCAGCTTATCAAGAGTCTGGGGTTGGTTGCATGGTTTTTATTAAGCCAGGAAATGCGCCAAGTTCCCATAGGACTGAAAAAATAAAATTAGGAAGATATTCAACAGCTAGTCACACTTCTCAAGTGCATTCTGGTCAAAAAGAAAGTGTTCCATAAGAGCCAAGCTGGATGTCCTTGGAGAAAACTCTTGCAGCAGTCACACAACAGCAGAAGCTTTACACACACCACTCGCCACAGTAAAGAGTCCTGCACAAGAACAGGCACTAAGGAAGGAGGCACAACTAATGAAAGTTTAAACAGATCATACTTTGCCAAGGGCAGAAAAGACCAAATGTAGCAGGTAGCCTGAGCACAGCACTCCAGGACTGTCTTTGCAGCCAGAGAATAAAAAGTGTGAAAATATTCAGAAGTAAAGCTAGATGCCTTTTCTTAATCGGATTCCTTGTTGGTAGCTTTGTCCAACCACTCAGTAAAAGAGTCCAGTAATTAGACACCAATTTCTGTCTAACCTCTTTTAAAGTGTATTATTCTTTCTTCTCATAATCTTTCCCTACGTCTTCCTTTTCCACATTTATTTAAACCAATTTTATCTTTGCTAACTCTTCAAGGCACTCTACACTTATGTTTGCACTTAAAACTGCCCATGAAACCAGTAGGGTGCCAGTACATCCCCCTGAGAGCAGGTAGCACAGTGAAATAACACCACCAGCTGATGACACACGTTCAGAGCAAGTGGTGCTGCACGCAGTCCTTACCGCCTGGTTTTATCCATGAAGAATAGCAGTAACGGGCAAATTGTGTTGGTGTCATTAAGTTGAGCCTGGAGAATTATCAAAGCTATAGATACTACACAGTAGTATATAAGTGGTGCTTCCCTCAGGGAAATATCTTAATTTGATTAGTGTTAAATCCCCATTATTTTCATTAGCTATTACTAGCCATGAGGGAAAAGGGCCTGCTGTGTACAGGTGGCTGAGACATCTCTTCATGCATTCAGGACCTCTGTTTATGCCAGTAGGACAAGGGCATAAACTATTAGAGGCAGGGAAGTGATTCAAAATAATTTTCTCTAGGCTACCAAAGCCATTTAATTTAGTCCTTTGACATACAACGAGAACTTGTAGCAACAAAAAATCTGAGGCTGCTGAAGCTGGGCAAAGGAGTTCAGGGCTCTTTAACAAGATTGTGCTTAGAAGAGTTCTGCTGGCTTGGATTTATCATCCCAGTGTGAGAGAAAAAAAGCTGTGGTTTATTTACACACAAGCTCTCTTCCTCTGTCCCTACTTCCAATGGGTCCTCACCACCACCATCCCACTTCCAGCCTCTGGGTTGGAAGCCAACTTTTTCCAGAACCTTTTTTCCCAGCCATATCACTACAGTCAACTCACATCATAATTCTGCTACAAACATAGTAGAAAATACCATGAAAATTAAGAAGTGTATGTCTGAAGTTATATTTCTGCTAAATTTTTTTCCTCTGCATTTCAAAATAAAGGTTTTCAAGGCAGAAATCATCAAAGCTAGCCTGTCTGCCATCACAGTTCCAAAGAGTAGCAACTAAAACCTGACTTCAAGCTATGGTTCACATGTATTTTCAATCCAAATATGCAACTGTTTTCAAATCTGCAAAATCATAATGTACCCCAGCTCTATCCAGGCCTATGTTCAAGCTTCCAAACATGTTCTCCATCTCCCACAAGTTTCATACTTTTAGTAATAACTCTGAAAATTTACTCTAATTCGAAATCTAGTATCTTACACTACTCATAGTTTTTGTAATCACCTCAAGCTCAAATTCTCCTTTACCTCTAGATGGATTGCATCATTTCAACTGCTAGTGAGAGGATCCATGTTATAGAAGAGAACTGCAGTTGAAACCACTTACAAAACCAGATGGGAGCTCAGTCCTTAAGGATGAAGCCAGACAAGTAAATTTCAGTGTCTAAAGATACTGCACCACTGTCACAGACATCTTTTGTGAAAAATCCTTTCTTTAGAATTTTTCCCCCTTCTGAGAAGCTGTGGCCTCAGCAACAAGGTGTAAACAATGGTTATCTGCTGCTGTGAAATGCAACAGGTGCACCTGTGATTGGCCCATGTTGGATGTGTACAATTAATGGCCAATCAAAGACCGAGCTCTCTCTGGGACAGAATCAAAGAGAGCTCCTTTGTTATTAATTCCTTTTCTATTCTTAGCTTAGCTAGCTTCTGAGAACTTTCCTTCTATTATTTTAGTATAGTTATAATGTAGTGTATATGTCATAAAATAATAAATCAAGCCTTCTGAACATGAGGTCAACATTCTCATCTCTCTCTTTACCCTGAAGACCCTTGCAAGCCCTGTAACACACCACAACATCCATGCTGATATTCTTTAGTGTTGTAATATTTCCACCTTATGTTGCTTTAAATATATATATATGTATTAAATAAGGTGTCTCCAAACACAGCAATGACTTTTCATGCAAAACAATAAAGAAAAAAAAATTAACTGAAAAAACACTTGTTCATGGAGAGAAACAATTTGGATAAAGATACAGAGCAGCCTTGCCTCATGTCCTGCTGCAGGAGAACCCAAGGGGCCAAGAAAGCAGCCAGCTCTTACACAAGAGAATGAATCAGCTTTCTGTGTCTCTCTGACCACAGCTTTCACTCTTCTCCCCTCATTCCTCTTTCCTGCACTCACTTGTCTGCAGGAAGGGAGCACTGCAGGAAAAAAAAGCCTCTGACTCCCGGCAGTAGTTCCCCAGAAGAGGATTTAAAACCTCTATAAGAGGAAGAGCAAACCACAGTGACTTACAGGATGGAGCCAGCTGGGCACCACACACAAGGGAAAACAGCACAGGCATATTTAGGCTGCCCTGAGCGGGATATCTCTTCTGTTTTGCACCAGTCAAGGCAGCCTTTAGTGTTGTTTGTACCACAAGCGGTGGCACAGAGCCCAGATACTCATTTCCACTGCAGTTTCTCCTTAAGAGATTTCCTTGCTTCAAAAATAGTTTTATACAATTCATTCAATAAATTCTGCTATCAAATACTCATTTATTAGGAAATCCCAAGCTAAACAAACAAGGAAGTCATCCAGTGTGCAGAAAAATAAGCTCTTTCACAAAACTGAAACCTCTTAATACTGCTCTTCAGCATTAACCTTTTTCCCTACCCCATTTTGCGTTAGGGCTCCAGTCCATTCTTCTATGCCACTGAGACTTCATGTACTCCACTGGGGGTAAATGAGGGCCATGAAGGCTTATCACTTTGTAAAATATGGCCTTGAACTGTGTGGCTATGATGTTGGGAAAGAGCACTGGGGTGTATTTTAGTGTCTTCTGTGTTCTGGTCCATCTGTGACAGAACTGGAAACCAAGTAGAGATACTCTCCGTGGAACATTACAGTACTTTAAGGTAAATACACTGGCAGATATCTGAATCCTGACCTCCTTTTGTACGAGGTTCTCCACTCCTCTTTTTAACTCATTAAGATATTTTTACAATGATATGTAAAGGGAAAACTTTCCACACAATATTATTTTGAAAACTCACCTTTTTCCTATTACTATATAGTTGCCATAACAACTTGATGCAACATCTTAATAATCATTCTCTGCATCCTTTTTAGCATTGTAGTTGTCATGACAACAACATGGATTTTATTTCAGACCTACCTCCCAACATTCTTAGATGTGTTTTTGTTGCTTTGAATGAAATCAGACTCAGTCTCCACTAAAAAGACTAAAAGAAAAATCTGAAGAAGTGCCTATGAAAAAAAGCATCTTTATGGAAAAATGTTCTAAAGCTCTTGTATACAACACTTAACTATGTCTTTTCCTGATGCATGCATGTTTACTTTGACAAAAAGCTCAATGCAAATACTACGTTTGAGAACTGAATGCACAGAATAGAGCTTATAAATGTCCAACATTCTGCCTAGAAATCAGCAATAGTTATTGATTTAAAAAAAAAGACTAGAATTTTTTTAAACTTCTGTAGGTATAAATAGTTAACTAGTCTAGAATAATTCTAAGCTTCAGTGGAAAAAAAGAAAACAAACCAAACAATGTTGTGGCAATCTGATATTGCTCTATATTTTATGCAGTAGCGGAGATTGACACTTTTTTCTGTTATGAGATGGCAGTCATGAAATAGGGAGATAATGTAAGAAAAGCTTCCTAGTCAGTGCCCCTTTTCCTGATGAATGTCAGAAGAGAGTCTAAAATTATAAACTGAGATTTGTAATTTACAGTATCATGAGTAGTAAATTCACATAGCTGATACAGAAGAGACAAATCATGAAGTAGATCTTCAAGAGAGAGATCAGGCCAGATTGAACAAGTTCTTGTCTCTCTTCCATTGACAGCAATACAGTCTCTGTTGCCTGGAACCTACCCTCCTCATGGAAGGAGTGTTACTGCTTTAACACTTGAAGTGCTCAACTTGTTGCAGCTGTCTGAATTGTTAAATTCAGAGCAATATTTATGTAATAATTACAAGCTGTGAAAACTTAAGATCAGCCTACAAACATTTCCAACCACTTCCTATTACACATCAGAATGTGCTTTATGCATTTGCAGCCCTTACAAACATTTTCTCAGCCACAGGTAATGTTTTAGCTTTCCCTTAATATTTCAAGCTTCTTTTCCCACACTGTGAAATTCAGAGTAATCCAAAGTGCTCCATGGGGTTTCTAGGCTGCAGTAGCTATAATGGTGGTAATGGTGAAGCACATGATTAGGGAGATAGAAACTAGGAATTTTGGAGACATGAATATTAATTTCCATTTTATTGCATCTGTGAATTGGTATCTTGTGTGCTGTATGCACATTCAGCTTGAGTTTCTCTATTACCTTCAGTTCTAATAAATCCTATTGTCTGGGCATCTTACTCTGGAACTGCTGCTTCTCCCTAAACATCCAGCTTCAACAGTACACAGCAGAAGCAAAAATATTAATAAAAAGGGGATTGTCTTATTTTTAGAAATATGGAGAAATAATTTATTTGCAAGAAAAATGCAGAAAGGACTGGAACACAGAGTAAAAGAAGAAGGCATGAAAAGTAAAAAACAGATTGTTAAATTCCTTAATCTTTTTCTTAGCACAAGAGCTAAGCAAAAGCCACCAAAAGTTAAAACACAGAATGCTTTCACACTTATTATTGATGGCCTTCTTAGACTAAAATTTATCAACTGGGACAAAGAAACAGTGACATTTCCTTAAAGAAGAGGCAATAAAATAATTATAAGCCCTCATCCTCAATTGTTAACTGCAAAACACGTGAGATTGGAAATTTCCAACTGATAGAAATTCCCATAGATATTTACCAGCTTACAGACAGAGAGACACATAAAAAGCTTGGCAATAGACAACCATAGAAAACATTGTGCTCTGTACCATTGCACAGCAGGCATTTGAGAGAATCTAGAGAAACTAAGTTAAGACCTAATTGTTTGGAAGGGAGTGAGATAAAGGGAATGTGAAAGCGAGTTAATGTAAAAATATTTCTAGAGAAGAGAAATCTGGTTATTTACATCTTGGTGCTTGCAATTATAAAGCTACTACATGCAAAATCTGTGCTGATTTATTTATCTCCAACTTACTCTTGACTCTAAAAATGTTCTTAACTGTTACCATTTGTGTCAAAACACTAAAAAACAGCTTGCATTTTATGTCTTTTGTGTGAATTAAGAATTTATTTAGAAAAGAGATCAACATGAATGCTTCTTACTAAGAAATACTGTTTCTCTAATTTTGTCTTACAGGAAACATAAATGTTCAAATTCTTCTGAGCCTTATGTTGGGATAAAAGGGATAAGAACCCATACCAATAAAAATACACTGCTGTTCTACTCTAACACATTTTCATGACCTTATTTTTCATATATCAGGACTCGAAGCAATGAAATTCCAGTTTCTATGAGTTACCATTTTAGTGAGATTATAATGTTTCCCAAAGTCAGTTTCTATTCAAAGAATCTGTATCTGCTCAGACTTCCATTCAGTATTTCAAATAGGAATTACTACCTTTTCAATTTGTAAGGGTACAGATCTTCTTCAATCACTTCTGCAAATGAATTCAAGTCATAGAATAATGGAGAACATATCTCTTACATTTTGTACATTTAAATTTCAAATATGAGATTTTTGCATGAATAGTTTTCATCCATTGCCATACTAGATCAGGTTAACTGTTTTAATCAGTCAAAAAACCACCACCACCCAAAAAAGGAGGAAAAAAATAGAAGAAAGAAAAGCCTTTCCTAGTTTGTAAGTGCTAGCCTTCACAAAATTTCCATATGAAATAAAGCTGAAATACAAATTGCAGCTACCAATCTTACATACTTTGAGAGCATTTAGAAATTAGAATAAAATCTGCAATATCTTCTAATATTTTCAACCCAGAATTATTAGAAACCTGCTTCAAACAGGCTTGCAGAACCCATCTTCTCAGAGTAGCCAGCTCTGATATTAACTTTTAAAAGCACCTGCCAATATCTGACTCTATGTTCAAGACTTTATGGTCTTCCATACCACTGTAGAATCTTCCTCTCAAACTTCCATGTTTGGACATAACAGCACAGATCAGGTAAGAAGGGGAGAAGAAAAGAGGGAAGTAAAAAAAATGGCAAGAGGCTGTGTAAGGAGAGGCACTAACTGGAAGTTACCTGCTTAGACAATCTCACTGGCAGCTTTTTGCTGCTGTAGCAGCATACAACCAATCCAGGAGGTGCCAGAGACTCACTTAAGGTAGTTCCTAGGTAAACCTGCTTGATAAATGCTCAGCAAAACTGCTGGAGATGTGAAAGCACATAGTTCTATTCCCACTCAACCAGAACAAAACCAAACCAATGATCTCAAAGGCCCCTAGGTTCCAGTGATGGCCAGACATACTTTTGATAAATGGAGGAAGGCATTAGCATGTGCTGTGGATAAGGGGAAAGAAGAAGGACACTTTATGCCTGAGGAGTACCTCTAAAGAAAAGGTGACACATGTGGGACAGAGTCCATGTCATTAACCCCTGTAAATGACTCCCAAAAATGAGAACAGAAACTGGAAATACAGAAAAGCAGTAATAAGGGACTGTTCTTCCTGACTCCTGACCCAGCAATCCTGAGTAATGGAGTCTAGAGAACCCTGGTTGAGCAGGAAGCTTGGACTACATGACCTCCAGAAGCCCCTTCAACCTTAGCCATTCTGTGATCTGCTTCTCTGTGTGTTGTGCAGCAAAGCCCTGTCATTTCCAGGCAATGTCCACAGCAGTACTTCTGTCAATCATAATGAATCTCAAAAAAAAACTCCTGGTCCCATCTTTTCCAAGACAGCTAGGAAGATAAATTGCTTTCTTAGAGTGACAGAAGTCTTTCTGGGGTAATTTGCTTGCATTATTTGTAATAATGCAGAGCACCACTGCATCCTGTTACCCCTATTTCCATTGAAAACAATGGTGTTTGCTCACAGTGAGCAAAGCCTACATTTTTATTGTCATTCAGAATCAAATTCTGTGTCATGGAAACTGCGAACTTCATATCACAGTGCTGCTTTTTCTTTTTTCCTATGAACTGATTGACTGCTTTGATAGCAGTGCTAATTATATAATTGGCAGAACTATAATTAAATTAACATGATCGCAATTTACCATTGACCAATATCAAGCAATTTACTACAGACAACTCCCAATTAGTTAGTTATCAAAAAAATGCCCCCCAGAGACACGATTTGCAAGTTCAATTGTTAATCTAACTGAAGAGCAAACAGTACTGTGATTATTTATCAAAACATGTGGTCCAGCAGGATGGTGATGACCTTTGGGCATCTTGGAGCCTTCACTGTTTACCTCTGAGCAGGTATGAGGGGAAAGGCGAGAGAGAGTACTATCAGTGACATCTCCTCTGGAAAAGCAAAACCTTCCCCACTTATGCAAGCCCCTGGCATGTTTTACTGTAAAATACTGCCTGAGTTCTGAGGAAATGAGTATAACCCAGCTGATCAAAGGCCATAGAGGAATTCACAGGAAGCATTCTGTTCAGTATTAATTTTAACTCCAAGTCAAATTGAAAGGATGTTGAAATTTTATCAAACTTATATATTTATTTGTGTGCAGAATTTTTTCAAAAGCTGGGGGGAAAAAAATCTATCTCAGAATTATGTGTTTTACTGATTTCTGCTGGGAGTTTAGTCTTTTTTGGGTCTTATTTATTTATTTTTGGAATTTGTTCATTTATATGATCTTTGGGGAAATTCCAGAGCCATCCTGTACGTAGAAACAATCAATATATGGATGTATACTTTCTGTTTAGAAAGGAGTTTTCTTCCATACTTACCTAAGCCCTTTATATTTTAACCTGTAAAAATCATTACTCTTTCCTTTTTCTAAACCCAAAGCAAATAAATGTGAAGTAAAAAAAAAAAAAAAAAAAAAAAATCTGTTCCTTACAGTGAACTGACATGATCATAGCAGTGGCAGAAATTCTGCTAAGTGAGAGAGCACCTCAATGTCCTGGGTCAAGCAGATAGACCCTTGTAAATGCACATCCATACCTCAGCCAAAAATTGTCTTGCATTTATTTAAACGTACAAGGCAACACTGCAAGCAGAATAAACAAGTTACACCTAACCCATAAGGACTGGAAAAATTAAGACCTGATTTGTGATCTCTGGGGAAAAGAGGAAGTTAAAAAATGGAAGTTTTGTTACCCAGTAAATATTTGCTGGTGAGCAAGCTGGTTCAGAGCTAGTCAACTCAAAAAACCTAATCCACAGTCCAGCCCTTTAATATCTTTTTCTGTGCAATTTTCAAATATTTACACAACTCCTTCAGTTTCTTTCTCCTATTGATTAATACCACAGCACAGTAAGGCACATTAGAGATATAAATACAGAATCGTATCTGTTGTAGATGGTTACATTATACAAGCATTAGTCTAAAATTTAGCACAGAGAGTAGGACTGGTTCTCATACAGCGTAAGAGTTGTTTAGAGAAGTTAATTATGGTCCTTTTTTTACTCTTCTTTGAAATTTTCTGGAACAAAACAAAAACCACCTACAATAACAAAAAACCCAAGTAGAAGACAGAGTGGCAAGACGCCTTGCAAGTTTACTAAATACATTTCTACTCTTTAATTTAAAAAATCTATTTTGACTGATACATTTTAGATGTGAAGCAAAGAATACGACACTGCTAGGTTGACCTAGGCAACAAAAGGGAGCATAAGCACATGAGGTCTGATTATTCATGCCAATGGATTCCTGTTTACAAGACCAGTTGACCTTTTGCATTTCACTCATCCTAGATGAAGGACAAGCCAAATGAGTTCAGTAAGGTTCTTCACCTATTTAGTAGGGTCAGTCTGAGAGCACAGACTCTTCTGTCTCAGGTGAACAATTTAAAGACCCCAGTATAAGCTCTGGAGAAATAATGGACAGTCCATAAACTGCTCATTTCTCACTTACTATCTTTTACTATCAAATATTAATGACAGAATAAAAATATTATTATACCAGTTCACAGGAATTGTCAAGCTTCATTGAGGAGAGGAGAACAAAACACATTACTGTTTGAGTGTGATGGATACTATTCAGTCATGACTAGTAAGTGATGCTGTAACTTGATATTAGTACTGGCAGCACTTAAGCAGTAAAAATTAATTTCAAAAGAAGTTGGCTATTTTTCCATCCCCAACAATTTTGTTTAGGACATTACACAAAAGTTCCATCCACAGTGAAAGCCTTGGGAGCATGGGCAGACTAACCATAAAGACAGGTACAACAAAACCCCTACTCCATGATCCACAGGAATCTATTTAGTATCTCCAGAATTTCATAATGCTATGAAAGTACTGACTGCACTTTGAGCAGCTTTGCAGCTGACCTTTGGATGAAAAAGATCAAAAGGAATTACTCACTTGAAATTGGATGCTCTAACAGCTGATACTTCAAAGTATAACTTGGTGGGAAGTCCTGCTCAGGCCGTGTGTCTGCTCAAACAAAGAAAACAGAGTGATTTGGTCTTGGGTACTTGCAGACATGAATTGGCAGCCTGTTCTGCTAAGTGGTGCCACTGAAGTGAACTCTGAAAAGTAAAACGTTGATATAAAACCTTCTGGCTCTTCCCTGGGATTCTTTCCACTGGCAATTGGAGACCTCACTTCAGGACACAGGTTCATGCTAAAACATTAATATAATGGATCAGGACCAAACTTGGATCCAAAATATGTCAATACAGGCAGAAACAACTGTTATCTCAAGAATATTCAACTCTCTTGTTAGCAGAATATTAGCTGTATTCCTGCTATGAGTTTTGCAAATTTTTATTTCATTATCATTTTTATTTTCTTTCAGCATTAACCAGCGTTCCACTTACCTTTCATCAAGCACACTGGCATGAAAAATAAACAAACACGTCCAAGCCTCCAAAAAATTCTTCATTTTCCTTTAAAACAGAATCCTGCTTACAAATTAAGTGTTTATTTCTGTGACTGTCACCTAAACTAGGACTGGCAAAATTATTGTCCGAAATAAATCAGCACTCTGAGACAGGTAATAGGGGTTTTGGTGTTTTTTGGGGGTTTTTTTCTGTTTGTCTTCTTCAGCTCTCATAACCTATTTATTTGTTGCATCTATTCTTGGGCTATGTGTGACTGTTAAGCTACTTGTTAGCAATATATGATGTATGATGCATTCTTCCTTGGCTTTGTCTGGTCACACAGGGGTACCATAATCTCTCTTTGCTCTGTCATACAGATACTTTTATAGCAAGGAAAACCTGCAGGGGCTAACAAATGACACGTGTTTGTAATTCCCCAATCACCACTGTAAAGACAAAGCAGTTTCCAAAAACATTCAGGAATAGCCTAGCTAATTGATCAGCTCTTTAAAAAATGTGTTCAAAAACACTTCTTATACCTATCTATGATCTTGCACATCAAAAAACACAGCAAAAAATAAAGAAAAAAGGCAGAGGCCTTGGCTGAAAACACAGCTGAGGTGTACTGTAACAGAGACTTGAAATGACCTCTTCTGCTCTCTACATGTTATATTGCAAAATGGTTAGAAGTACAGAAAAAAGGGAGTAAGTAATCTGAAAGCTCATTAAGGTCTTTTCAAAGAATGCTGACTCACAATCTCATCCATCCTTTTGACTGCCACAAAGGATAATAGTGTAAGAAAAGAATCAAGGGAAAGGGGGGGGGGGTGTGAGCCTGTATTTTTTAGTTCATAATTATCATCTCCTCCAGCTCTTCACTCTGCCCAGCAGAGATTTGCATGTTCCCCAAAGAGCTTGTCATTTATCTAAAAAAAGCTGATATTCTTCCAATGGCAATGCAGCTGACTGGGGCAGTGCCCCATAAGCAGGCTCCCTAAAGTGTGTGGCTGCTTGTACAGCAAGATAGAGTCCACCAAGATTTGAGGCAGATAATATCCAGCCTTTGGTCCAAAAATTCCTCAGTCGGCTCACTGGGATCTGAGTGTATTCTTGGTCTGAAAGTTTTCTTCCAAAGAACTGGGAGTTGTCAGGTTGCTGTGGGTTGTTGGTTTTGGTTGTTTTTAAATCCCTTGAAAGGGGCAAATTCTCTAAGATTTGGTGGGTTTACCTAAAGTGCATACAATCATTCAAGGATGCATTCTGCTCAAAGGTGAAATTGCCAGCAGTGAATACAAAAGATATACGATGCCTGGGGGGCTCATTTGACAACAGCAATACATTGACATTGGTCAGTAAAATCCATCGTTTCAATTAACATATTATCTACTGAAGGCTTAATTAAGTTATGCCAAACCAACTAAAAATCTAAAGCTCAGTGATGTGTCAGATAACACATGCTCTGCTATTTGCAAGCTGTTAAAAATCATTGGTTTCCTTCCATTTTTGCCATAAATGTGAAGCAAAGTCACTGCAGCCAGGAGAATCAGCCCACCTCTGCAGTGCTGAAATTGGGATGAGGATTCCACTCATTTTTTGACATTAGCAAAGAGGCCATACTTTTTCAAAATAATAAACAGTGATGAGCATGGTGTTCCATAACATATCTATTTTTATTTTAAATGGTTTGGCCACAGCTCAAGAGCTTGAAGGAAATTAAGCTAGATCAAAAATCCTATTCATGCTTTCCAAAGTGGAATGGATAGTCTGTCATTTTACTTATGCAGCTCTTTCAATTCCGTGCTTATGGAACAGTGGTTTTGTGATTTGTTTCTTCCACTGTGGGCAACTGATTGTGTGCTGTACTTTAAAAAGCCTCTTCATCTTGAAGAAAACTTATTACTAATACATTGTGGGATGCCAGAGCTACTGTTGAGTGCTCAGTAACTTCAGAAGTTCATTAGACTGAAACTAGGAACACGCAGTGGGTGGGACATCTGCCTGGAAAGCTACAATAGCATCAAAGACACGCACAAATTATAACAGTGACTCATTATAAACTCTTTGTACCTCTAGAAGAACGCACGTATCACAGCTTCCCATCTTGTTATCATTAAGAATGTGAAAATGCTGCTTGAAAGTGGGCGCAACATATATTCATGTAAATATCCATATTTATAGGAAAGGAAGAAAGGCTAGTTAAACTGTATCAAAGTAAAACACAACACTGATGAAAGCAAAAAACCTCTTTTAACTATCCACACAGATATTTCAAAAAAGAAAAAAAAATTCCAAAAGCAGCTCTATTTTTAGACCAAATATGTGAACATGAAAATTCATTTATTATTAAGGGATATTAGGTAGACAATATTTGGGGTCTGTAGGAAAACTAAGTCATTTTTTAGACTATATACTCTTTCTTTTTATATTATTAGAACTGTGAATCCCTGGAAGAGTTTGAGGCCAGAATGGATAGGTCTCCAAGCAACCTGGTCTAGTGTAAAATGGCCTTGCCCATGGCTGGAGGGCTGGAACTTGGTGACCTTTAAGTTCCCTTCCCAAACCATTCTCTGATTCTTTCATTCTTGCTTTCTCTAGATCATCATATCTGTGGTTCAGGATCCTCCTAATGCTATATTAAGGTATAAATTTAGGCCCATGTAACCTTTTGCATTCACAGGGGTTTTGTCTTTGCCACATTTGGATTATACCATGGTGTAAGAGTTTGCAAAAGTGACATGAGCCCAAGCCCACAACTACCAGCATTTACTACCAGGATTTAGACCATTTGTATTAGAGAATGGATTAATGGTGAAATAACAATTTTGAGAAACATTTCAACAGTAAGAGGTCTAATACCTAAAAGAAAAAAGCAGTAAGAAAGCTTTATTGACTGGAGGTCAGAGAGAAAATTCACAGAATCACAGAAATTCTAGGTTGGAAGAGACCTTTAAGATCATCGAGTCCAACCCATGTTCTAACACCTCAACTAGATCATAACACCAAGTGCCACATCCAGTCTTTTGTTAAACTCTTCGAGGGATGGTGACTCCACCACCTCCCTGGGTAGATGATTCCAGTATTTGACCACTCTTTCTGTGAAAAACTTCCTCCTTAATTCTAGCCTGTATCTCCCTTGGCACAGCTTGAAACTGTGTCCTCTTGCTGTCTGTTGTTGCCCGGAGAAAGAGACCGACCCCCAGCTCACCACAGCCACCCTTCAGGAAGCTGAAGAGAGTGATGAGGTCACCCCTGAGTCTCCTTTTCTCCAGGCTGAACAACCCCAGCTCCCTCAGTCGCTCTTCATACGGCCTGTGTTCCAAGCCCCTCACCAGCCTCGTTGCTCTCCTTTGGACACTCTCAAGCATCTCAACATCCCTCCTAAAGTGAGGGGCCCAGAACTGGACGCAATACTCCAGGTGAGGCCTCACCAGTGCCGAGTACAGGGGAAGAATGACCTCCCTGCTCCTGCTGGCCACACCGTTCCTGATACCCGCCAGGATGCCATTGGCCTTCTTGGCCACCTGGGCACATTGCTGGCTCATGTTCAGCCGACTGTCAACCAGCACCCCCAGGTCCCTTTCCTCCTGAGCACTGGCCAGCCACACCGTCCCTAGCTTATATCGTTGCAGGGGGTTATTGTGGCCAAAGTGCAGGACTCGGCACTTGGACTTATTGAAGTTCATCCCATTAGATTCTGCCCATCCGTCCAACCGTTCCAAGTCCCTCTGCAAAGCCCTCTGTCCCTCTAACAGATCAACACACGTTCCCAGCTTAGTGTCATCTGCAAATTTGCTAATAAAAGACTCTAAACCCTCATCCATGTCATCAATAAAAATATTAAACAGAACTGGCCCCAGCACAGACCCCTGAGGGACACCACTGGTGACTGGTCGCCAGCTGGACGCAGCACCATTCACCAGCACTCTCTGGGCCCGGCCATGCAACCAGTTCTGAACCCAGCAAAGAGTGCTTCTGTCCAAGCCACGAGTTTGTCTAGGAGTATGCTGTGGGAGACAGTGTCAAAGGCCTTGCTGAAATCCAAGTAAACAACATCTACAGCCTTCCCTGCATCCACTAGGCGGGTTACCTGGTCATAAAAGGTGACCAGGTTGGTCAAACATGACCTACCTCTCCTAAATCCATGCTGGCTGGGTCTGATACCCTGGCCATCTTGTAAAATTCTGCCTTACACATCCCTTGTACTCTACTCCCACACTGAAATAAATCCAGAAATGCAGGACAATTGAGTTAAAACCATTTCAGAAAGAATTTGGCAAATATATATCCCCATCCTTTGCCAGGTCCTTCCACTCTCAAGATGCAGAGTGTTAAATTCTGTGAGAACAATTTCTAGAGGTTTATCCAATATGTATACTTTGCTGAGGACTGCAGCTTTTCAAGGGATTGATTTTTCAAATATACTGAACAAAAGAAAATGCTGAAAGCAAAACCAAAATTATTAAACTGAAATTTTCTTCTTTGAAGCAGCTTATACAAAGCACCCAGGTTTGGAAGTGAATTTCTAGTCTTCAAGGCACCAATTACAAAACAAAGTTCTAGCAGCAGTCTACCATCTCTGACTGTCCTACAGCCATCAAAGTGTCTCTATCTCTGCTGCTGCTGCTGCTATTGTATTAGCAACAGAAACATTTACAGGAGTGGAGCAGCATTACTAACTGACAGTGAAGACAACTCACTCTCAAAATAATCCTTGCATATCATATTGTAGTACTTCCTTGAAAAGGAACCAAAACATCCTGTTACAAATTTAAACAGATGAATAGTGACATGTGCCAGGATATCCCAACAGTCCCATCAAGTTCTCCAGAACAGAGTGAATATGAAGATGTTGAAATTGCTGCCAGCTGCACCAGTGTGCATGAATGCTCTGGGATAGAGGTAGCCACAGGATATTACAGGAATAAAATAGCATAAATGTTGTTTTTTTTTTTTTCTTTTTAATAGATGAAAGGTGGTGACTACTGGGCTTTCCCCCAGCTAGTATCATGGAAACACTATTCCACATCTTAGTCGAGGCCATTTGCCAGTGTTCAGTATGAACCACTGCTTATCACTTCCACAGCTACTTTGTGCTGGCTAAGTGCCTCTCCCCAGCTGTCGGCATGCTATCATGAGCACAGTCAGCACAGCAAATCACAGTGCACACAATGGTGAACCCACTACCACCTCAAGGGCAACTTTTGGCAAACATTCCCTTTTATAATAATCCAACTTTTCCTTCACACAGTTGTGATCTGTTTGTTCACTGGCTTTTCCCATCTAAATTCCTCTGAATAAACTGTGCAACAAATAAGAGCTGACAACAAGCAGACATCAAAAGGGATTTAGGTCTCTGGACCGCTTAACTTCTGAGGGGCAGGCACAGAAAAGGACATGCATGGATTCCCTGTGCAGAAAGGTTTGAGGTTTATAAGAAAGTGTCTCATGCCAGTGAACTTCACAAAATTTTAGAAGAGTTTTTAAAAGAGAGAGGAAGAGAGAAGGGCAAAAAGGCAAGCCCTGGTGCTTTCTTAGGAGGGGAGGAGAACATAGAGACAGAAAGAACAGGAATGAATACTTTAATACCAGGCAACAAAGAGGTACCAAAAAAGGAAACCAATCAAAAAAATAAAGGCTTAAATCTGGAGATGGCTGGACCCTTAAAAAGAAGCATGAAAACCAGAAGGAAAGTAGGCAGTAAATTATTTACCTGGTATATTTCTTCACCAAATTGGTGAAGGAGGTTAACAGCACCAAGGACCATCTACCAACCACCAGACTCCAGACACCACTGAGACCTTCTCATTCTGGAGTGCTGCCATGGCAGTACAGAGCCTGCTAGCTCCCCACAGCCACAGCGCTGCTGACAGGACTGGTCTTCACTCTCCCAGCAAAACGTGGGACAGCCAGGGAGCATGAGGGCACCCCCAGGACCAGACATCAGGCTGGTCACCTTACACAACCTGGCAGGTCACCTCACAGAACCCAGTGGCTTCACCGGGGTCCACCTTGCAGCACCCGAGGCCGTGTCTGCCTTCAGAGCTGCATGATAAACCTGTCCTACCATGTATCCTGTCCAGGCTCTGGGATCCCCTGAGACCCACATGGCAGCTGGTGCGCACAGGGACTGTCCTGGCACACAGCCTGCAGCCCAGCTTCCCCCAGAGGCACCCGGCTTGTTCCGTGCCTGCCAACGTGAGCACAGCACCAAGGCAGCACAGGCAGGGCTGGCAGGAGGCTCACTGCTCTCAACCCACACTCAGATACAGCTACAGCCTCCCCAAAGAAAACATGATTCAAGCTTGCAGAATTCACCAGGAGCTGTGGGCACCAAGGAGCACTGAATCCAGGCCTTGGACACGAGGCATATAAAACTCCTTTCAGGCACTACCCCATCACAGTGACATACACCCCTTCCCCATAACTCAGAGGTAGTTGAAAATCTTGTATCCTTTCTATTAATTTCTTTCTCTGGAAGTCAGAATAAAACCCAGGCACCTAGAAAAATTATATATTTATTTATGGAAAATTATTTTCTGATTTATTCAGCAAAGTTCAATCTTTTCTCTCTCCCAAAAAGCACTTGGCTTTTTAACCCAGCACTCCACAATATCTACACATATAGAGGATCTAATTCAGACAGAATAAATTGATTTTTCACCTTAATCTCACCGCAGTTAATAGAAGGAGATAGTGGGGGTTTTTATTGGCAGCTTGACTGACCACTGCTTCAAGCAAGACTGACCAATGGGATCCTGAGGTCACAAAGCTAGCAGTAACTCATCACAGGTTGCATATAACCTGAGCTGCAGTATTTTTCTTATCCATCTTGCTGCTATCAGGTGGCCTAATGCTCTGCTACAGGGAACAATTACTGTTACTCAAAGTAATCCTGCTTCTTGGGGGAAACACAAACTTAACTGAAACCTAAATAATATGCTTTGCTCTTAGGCAAAGAAGCCTGGCAAAAAGATAAGGAAAGAACACAAAAATAATGGTAAGAAATTGGCAAAATCATAAGTGTGAGACGTTCTCCATGACACATCTGCTGTTCTTTAAATGACACAATCTGTTCATTGCAGGCAGCTGCTTCCTGAAATCCAAGTTTTCTAATACCAAGCACTTTCAGCATTACTAAAGCCTCATATGTTTCCTTTCTTCTGGCCCTTCTTATTCTGTTTTTATGAGAGGTATTTTTATAGCCTAGAACAAGAAAGAACTTAAAACTTTGAAAAGTTTGGTGCCAGTTTCTATAAAGCATTAAAATAAACTTTTGCGATAACAGCAATAGTCAGTGTAGTAACAATCAAAATGATATTCAGTAAAGAGTATAATTTCACAGCCCCATAAAACCAGATACAAATGTGAATTCCCTCAAGTGAGACTTATTCTTCACATTCTTTTTTCTTACCTTTCATTGTGTTTCCAGGTATCATCCTTCCTGATGGCTTCCAGCAGCTCTCGACAATAATGTAAAATTACTGTGCTGTTGCCATGCATTAACAAAGCCAGTCCAAATCACCTTATCCTGAGAAGCTGAGCTCAGAAGTATTCTCTCGTGTGATAGCAAAGTATTAATTGTTACTGTCCCAAAGAGTCAGTTAACCAGGTTCCTTATTGATAGAAAAGAACATCCAGAGAGAAGGCAAGCAATTTTGAGGACATCACCTGCATACTTTCACATAACCTACACAGGCTATTCCTGTCTTGTCACAATTTTATTTCCTTGTGGGAACATTTTCTTTTTTCTTATAGAAAATTATGCATTTTAATATCTTTACCTTTTGTCATTAACAGGAGAACAGTTATAGTTTGAGGATATTTTAAAAAATGCAGTTTTTAAATAATATTAAGGGAAAAAAAATTAAATGTCTCAAGGTATTGTAAATACATGTCTTGGACTAGGTAATCCTTTTCTCTCTTACTAGCCCAGTCTCATCAGTCAAGTTTCTTTCAATTAACAGTGCTATTACAGGGATTCCTCTTACCTGTAAAGTCAATATGAGAAATTCAGGGGAGTAGTAATACATTTCATTAACCCGACAGTTTTTACAATTAAATAAATATGCAACATAATTTTTAATTAATTTCCAAGTAGAATTTTCAAATATTCATTTCATTCATTATCTTCTGTAGCAAAACTCAGACTCTCTTCTAGGAACAAAAAAGGTCAGCCTTCTAGAAGAGCAGAAATATCTCAGATGCACGTGCAATACCTCCTCCTCTTAGAGGAGGAACTTGGACCCACAGCCCACTGCACAAACAGGAACCCTACCTGGAGCAGAGAGTTGCTCTATTCCCTCTTTTTCATTAAGCATATTACACAATGCTAAGCAGCTCCCAACAGCAAATCCTCAGGAAAAATCTATTCTATTTGTATCAGACAAGGACTTGAAAGACAAGAGAATTCACAGAAATTATTATCAAACTGCTACTGCTCTCATTTTAATTTTAATACTTCATACTTGAGAGTCACAGAGAGTGGGCAGTAAGAATGGCTGTTTCTTTATGGTTAGGACATTTGCATAATAGGAAAGCACATCAACATGCACATTTTCAGCAAATACTTGTCTAAACAAAGCAGAAAACACAATAGAAGAAACAAGAAAAAAAATCATCCCAAAACATACTCTGACATTCTTCTTAATATGGTCTTCTTGAAGACAAGTTTAGGTGCAATTCAAAACAGAAAATATTTTGTCTTTACATTGACATACTGAGTGCTTTAATCTATAATTACTGGATCTTCTAGCAGCCTTCCAGGTCACAGGGTGTACCTAGTTTCCTTCAAAAGGGGTTTTGAAGCAGATCTTCCAAGTATATCCCTTCCTACTGTGCTGTGCTTCACATTTTACAGAGATTTCAGAGCACATTAGCAAGGAAAGCTTTGGGGGGAAAAATGAAACACCAAGCCATTCAAAGACAAAAGACATTCTCCAGGACCTCATGTGATGCCTTCCAGTGACCAAGGGACATTCAATCCATGTATCAGTCTAGGACTAGACCAACAAAAAACCTGCTGAAACATCTAGTGCAGATGTCAAATCCTCACAATCAGTCTGCTTTCCAGTTCTGCTTCTACTGTGTCACTTTTTTTGTTTCTAGCATGGATGCAAGATGAATTTATTCTTCAGGGCAAATTTAAACCAATCTGCAATGTTATTAACAACTTTGGAAGAGTAAAGCCTGCACATTTGCATTAACCTTCATGCTTCCCTGAGAAGGTTCAGTTTTCTACATTGCCTCAGTGGGATTACCAGAGCTAACTGCACAAACAAATACTAGCACAAAACCAGCACCCAGTAAACTTGCAGTAGTCACATAAGATTTACAGTGACCCAAAGTGGCTAGATCAATTTGGAGTAGGTAGCTGCTTTAAGAGCCCTTAACAGGCTTGGTAGCTTAGCTAATTTGAAAAGGGATGGGAAAAGGCAAGTTAGTGTAAAACAAAAATTAGTTGATCACGGTACATGCCAGTTGGCAAACACATCACTAAATACAACTAGAGAAAGCAAGGTTTAGTGCTCCAAGCAAAACAGAGCACCATATCTACTGAATTTTGCTCCTACACAGTTTTCCTGTTTAGTGAGTAAAAAGACATAGTGGCAATACATTTACTGTCCCAGCAGAGCTGCTTATGTCTCAAGCAGTAAGAGTCATAAACAGTTGAAAGTGCAGCAGAGAACATTGTTGTTTCTTCAGGTGATAACCAAGGAATCAAAAAGACACGTTTTTCTCAGTGGATTTATGGACAACACAGATTGCAAGGTCATTCTTTGTGTTTGCTTAACCCAGGCATGTTAGGATCTGACTAGTGAGAGATGCCTCTGCCCCAATTTGGTGCAAACACGACCATATGCCAAAGTTAATAATACAGTAAATGTGAGGTAGAGAGAGAGAAAGAAACAGAAAAGCAGGGGAAAGGCAAAGAGAGAGAAAGGTTAAGCAGAAGATAGTCACCACCCCTGGATCCAGTGACATCCCACTGGTCCTTCTTCAGCTTTCCCTCAAAGGCTTACGTGAAGTGGCACATCCATTTTCTAGTGAAGAGCTTCATTATATCATCTACAGCTTCACATAACTATGTTTAAATACCACCTTTTCCCTCCTTTAAAACATACAAGTTGTCTAGGATTTGGAAAAAAATCCCATAATCATAACTTCCTAATGAATCATGTATCACTTAAGCAAAAATGTTAGGGTTTCTTTTTTATCATTATTTTCCAGAGCCAAATACAGACCATATTCTGTTAACATTCTTGTTTAATATTATTGGTAAAAATACTTGCCAGTTAATATTATACCATATTTTTCTAAAATAATTTTCCTGAGAAAAAGAGCTTCTGAGCCATTTTTATGGTTGCTTTTACATTATTCTCATATAATTTTGTCTCTCTTACAGAATATATTCTTCCCCTTTTTGCATGGTATTCTTTTCACTTAAGTCTAGTTGCTAGATGTAAGCAGATGCCTAAAAGTCAGCCTTCCTTTATAGGCTGTAGGAAAAAAATGCAAAAGACCCCTAAGGTTTTTTCAGCATACTGGAGCAGCCACTTAATGCAGAGGGTGATTCATGTCTTCTATACCTCTGCCCCTGACTAGCAGAGCTGCTTTCAAGAAGCTGGTCAGACAAGATGAGACCTATTGCTAAAGCCTTACAGATATATCTGCATCACCAGCTAGCACAGTGCAGCAGGAGTGCCTCAGTAGAGCAAAACCCCTGGTGCTGAGAAGCACACTCCCACACTAGGTACACTTCAGGGAGAGAGGAAAAGCATGTTTCAAACTTGCTGTAGCCTGTGCCCCCTGGCTGAAAGCCCACTAGCAGCTGGAGCACACTTAGGAGTGCTCCAGCACACAGGAGCTTAGGCCTGGCTGTTAAATCAGCAGTCTCCACAGACCAGGGTTGTTCCACAGTGAGAACCCAAAGCAGTAAGTGGGAAAACCCAGGAGGTTCAAGTTAAAAGGACGTCCTTTGTCTGACCTAAACTGCTAATATAGATATGTCAAGAGTCACTATTTGTGCCCTTTGAAATGAACTTTGGGCTTTTTTTATTTTGGCACATTCAGTCAGTGTCCTGGATCCAGGCAATTATCCCATTTGTAAACTGCCCTCTCTCGGTATCAATGCTGCGTTTTGACCCTCATTACTTATACTGGTGTGCCTTTCATTAACAGGAACATTTTGAATTTATGCCCAGCACCAGCTATGCCACCAGCTCTGCTACCCCTGTTGATAATATCTTATCAACCACTTCTGTGGTTGCATCTGACTCCTTCATGGTTTTATATATAAATTGATCTAACCTCCCTCTCTTGTGCCACAGATGACTGATTTAAGAGAAGAACAGCAAAGGGAGAACAATATTGTTGACAGTGAAGTGGAAAGCTGTTAGCAGGAGTTGAAGAGTGAAAAATTCCAGTGCTTCCATTTTCTCAACACTTTCTTTTTGCCTTTGACCTTAATGAGGTTTTTTTTTTCTCACTATTCAGGTTTTTAAAGCCTCTGATGAATATAAGGGCAAAATATTTTCATTTTCAATAAGAAATCAAGTTAAACACAGTACGAGGCAAACTAAATTGAAAAGTACTCCCTGGGAAGAAAGTAAAGACTAACAATGGACACACTGAATCATCTGATGGTGAGTCTCACTACAAACGTCACTGCTAAATCAAGCATTCCTTGTTACCACAGGGAAGTGATTGCATGGAAAATTTAAATCTCACTAAGGGAATCATTGATTTTAGAAGATAAAGATGTACTAATAATGAACCCAGCAACAATATAACTTCACAGATATTGAGCAGTATAAGCTGCATGTCTTGTATCCTTCGGGAATGCACAGCCAGCCAAAGGTCATTCTGTTTTGTTATTCTTATCATCATATTTCACTTAAGAGGCTCTTCTATCACTCACCAGAAATAAACGTATTTGTAGAAATCAGTATTTTGCACATGAAGCTCAGTCACTAACATGTGCCTTCATTTCAGGAATGCTATACATTTAAAATTTCCAGCCCAATTTCAGTTGGAAGCCGTTGAGTGATTCAGGAGAGATAAAGCAGTAATTCATAATATCTTCTATCCGGAGCAAAGACAGAATTGGTATTTATCTCTCCTCCTGCTCCCATATCACAAAAGTCTAATCTTCTCATCACCAGAAATAAAAGTTTATCTGTTCCCATATCCTAAGCCTGCACTGTCACTTCCTCCATGGCTCTTTCAGAACCTCCCTCTGACCACCTCCACAGATGAGGAGAGCATGGTTACAAATTATTCCTGGTCCCTGAACTAAGGGAAATGAATTTACCATACCCAGGAGAGCACATGGAGAAGGACAGCCACTGAGTGTCCTTAGCTTCAAATCCCAGCAGCTTCCTCCTCCTCTTTCCAGATCATCCCTTCCAACTGCAAATCAGAAGTCCAAGGTAGAACTATCCTCCTCTTTACATACAAATACCTGTGTTTGCCTGACAGCTCTTTGCCTCCTAGGGGCCCCTCAGCCCTCAGAAGCAGCAGATCAGACACAGAGACAACAAAATACCATGTAAATTATATGCTTGCATCCATGTGATGCTCAAACCACCTCTGCAGTACAGTCCATGCCTTGAACTTAGGTCAGGTTAGCCTGAGCTAACTCCAGCAGCAAGTTCAGCCTGAGGCTGAAACACTTTTCCTGGAAGTTTAGGAAATTCTTGGTGAGTACGTCACACTCCTGCACTCTTGGCCAAGCCAGCTAATTTGAAGTTAACTTTGGGTACACCCTGATGCACAGTCACAGCAGCAGCTGTCCAAGAGTACAAAAGCCCAACATAATTTGTCTTTCCTGGTCCAATACCTTACTGCTTTGTATTTTTTTACTACATAACTGATGAAAAATGAATAAAAATATTCCAGTACTATCCGAAAGCATTTCATATATAATGCACATCTGCACAATTCATGTGAAACAAAGCTTTAAGTACCTATTAAAAGATTCAAGGGAAACTGGAATTAAACACAAAAGTTCCAATACAGATCTCTGAGAGGCTTTATATCAGTTTTCTATTGATATTAATGTGTTACTCCCAATTTACATCAGTGTAGGGAAGAACATACACACCCAAAGACTATGCAAACACCAAGACCATAAAAAGCAGGAAAAGAAAGAGCAAATTATACTAACAGAGGAATCCATTAGGCTGCATATATAATTCCTGAATTTGCAGCATCCCACATCATAAAATGATGCACTTGTTTTTATTACAAAACACTTTTTAACCAACAAAAATTTGCTTATTAAACTACACTAGAAGCTTGAAGACTAAAATCTGTCAGATTAGTCCTGAAAGTTCTTCAGAGTTCGCATTTCACAAGTGATTTGAGATTTACCCTTGATATTCTTTAGTATTGAGGCTTTTACTGAACTGTATCCTAAATTCTAAACTCAGAGCTTTATAAATTTTACAGGTTTTTAGTCAATTTAGTGGTGTTGTCAGCTCTGTTGGACTACCACAGTCCTGTCTTCACATACAAAACAGAAAAGCTAGCATTTGTCTCACATACAATAAAATGCAGTGAATTACTACAGAAAGTAAGTATATTGAAAAAGGAGCAGCATGATTCATGTCAATTTTGTCCAAAATTGCACAGAAAGGCATTTTCCATCATCATTAGAACATCATGCTAAAGTTTTTGGAACCTTACTGAGTGCTCTTCCTACTGACTACCACAATGTGTAGCACAATCCTTTTTTGCCTCATACCAAAACAAAGACTAAACAGAGAAAGTGACACGTTCAGTGCTGTCATCCCATTTCATGCTTTCCGCAAACACACTAAATTGGCTTCAGTGAGTGGTAGAAGTTTCAGTCAATAACTCAGCTGAGCATTGTAATTTATCTGGACTAAAAACAAAAAGATATTATGTCTTGGTACTTAGTGAATTTTTAATCCATTCCCTGTAGCTGTTACTTCCAGCATCTTTAGTTTTGCTTACTAAGAACACTAATTGACATTCTATACAACGAATGTTTCCACATAGTAAACATTTGGCTCAATATTTTAAATATGGGGAACTTATTTCAAATAACAAATATGTATATGACAAGAACAAAAACTGTTCACAAGCATTCTTCTAATCGTAGGCAAGAGCAGTTGTCTCATATGTAGTATGAATTTTTCTCATGTAATACATATAGAGATATTGCTGAAAGTTTGTCCCAACTGGCAACCTAGGCCTGAATTTGCAGTGCAAGATTAATCTCTCAACAAACTAAGGCTGAATAGCAAATATAGACCTTAAACTTAAGGAAAAAAAATATATCTCTAGGCTCTAGTCCGGAACACACATCTTATTACAGAAACACAAAAAGTATGTGTTCCTGTAATAAAAAAAAAAGTATGCTGAGACCGAGATTGTAATCTGAAATTCAATATGGCCTGAGAAGACATACTTCACATTTGGGGGCTCAGATTAAATTGTAGATAAGAGAAAACCTTTAACAGATACTCCCCTAAAATCAGTCTAAGGGCTGAAACATCTACCTGTGAACTAAGTCAAGTGGCAGTAACAACACAATATATTCTGTGGGTTTTGTTTCTGGTTGATATACATTCATATTTTGCATCCAAATCAGACATTGTGTGCAGAAGTATTTTGATACTGAAACTCAACGCCAATGCACACTAGTCAGTAATACTTTACCTCTTCTCAAAAGCTTCCAACCTTATGTTAATTTTGATCTATGCCATGAATAATTTGACTTATGCGATCCCAATATTTTGCTGTGTATTTGATGTGTGTCGTGCTAGTTATCCTACCCGATGGCTTCATTCTGCAGGTATTCCATGTAATGTCAAATACTTCTGAAAGTGATAATGCTGCCAAAACACATGGGATTACTTACCTAAGAAATGCAGCGCTTGAAAGTAAAGTAGTGAGATACATTAGGCTCAGAGAGATGAACAGGGCATACATAAAACATACTAAAATAATATGAACAGGCTTTGCAAAGGTGAAGTAAAGAACAGATGCAGCACACTGCTCCAGGAGACACAGCTCCCACACTCACAGAAGGGGGAAGGGGGAGCACCTTGGCCTCTGTATCACCCTCTATTCCCGAAATCTCCCCAGCCTGACACCCTGCAGTGGCAACCTGTTCCTCTGCACTCCCACAGAGGGATCAGCAATATCATCCCCTAGACTAGAAACTGTTCAGCTAAATACCTAGCACATGAGGTAAACAAAATATTTGCTTTCACATTTGCTTCTATACAACAGCTTTCACTTTTCCAAGCTGTTAAATATCTCCCAGGGGACATTCACATCGCAAAACCTTGAGAGCAAAACAGAAGGTGTGCTTAGCTCTGAAGCTAGGTCTATCTGTGCAGCAGATCATTACCACCCCATGCAGTTTCTCTTAGAGCATTTACTCTTCGGAAAAAAAAAAAAGAAAAAGAAAAAAAGACCCTATAGTCCCTGTTCTCACCTTGCAGTAACCTTGTAATACAGTCTTATGCCCTGCACTTCTGGATCACAAAGAGCCATCTGGACTTGTGTTTTCTCTCAGCTCTGTCCCTGTCCTGGGCCACCTCACAGTTGTTAATTAGTGGCACTGTCTACAGGCAAAGTACTCTGCACATCATCATTTATATTATAAATGCATTTTCCCCCCTGACCCTCTGCTATGCTCCCGCTGCTAAATGTCCTTAATTTCAAATTCTTTATGCTCGGCTTTGCCTTTAATAATACTTGAATGAAAAGCAATTTTAAAGCAATCCATACTGTCAGTGGTCCCCTCAAGCAAATGTGATTTCTCTTAGCTTTGCTTTCATGTCTAGGTTAAGAAGTTTAAGGTAAGCAATTAAAAAAGAAAAAAAGGCAAAACAAAAAATGTTTAAGGTCAATCATTGAACAACCCACAGTTTTTAAACATTTCCTCAACAGCTGCCCATATGCTTGTGAGCTCTTGCAGACCATCACCTTCCACTCCAGCCTATGTCAATCATTACAATCTTTAACTTGCAGGAAAAACTAATGTAACACATTACAAAGGGGAAGTTTCAGCAATGGGAAACAGCTGAAGTGAGTTAGTAATGAAAGCAACAGCTGACTGTCAACACCTACTGCTCTGATAATATTATATCAGCATGGTGGCATCAAGGTAAATGAGTCTTTTTGAACTGAGGAATTAGGCAACCTTGAGAAATCAGCCAAATAAATCAAAAGCTCTTGCAGTGATAATCAAGAAAAATATTGAGAATGCATACTCTTACAGACAAAATCCTAGACTTGGATCCAGAAAAGCAAGTTTTAGGGTTCCTGAGGTTCTTAAGTATCTATGATATGCTCCTCAAATCAGTTGCTTTGGTAATGTCATGTTCTTGTGATCCATATTATCATCACCTCTTTCCTGTTTAATGGTGGGCCAATTTCAAAGGGCCTTCTGGTTTCCAGTGCTTCTGTAAAGCTCACTTGCTGGGCTAGCACTACAGCATGCAGAACACAGAGGGATCCCGGTGTCTCCAGAGGGATGCCAACTTCTCCTCCTGACATTTTTGGAAGTCCAACTACTTGCCACCAGAATGCATATGGGACAGTAGCATTCTGCACATCCCATCCTGTGCAGAGGATGAGGGAACAGCCTTTCCTAAAACGAAGTTCACTTATTCCCTCATATCCCTGATGCAAAGAAGTGGGTTGAACAAGCCTCATCCTACAGGCATCTCATTTTTAGTGCCCACACAAACAATGGCCTTTCCCACTACCTCTTTCCCCTAGAGCATGTACAGCCTGGGTACCTCCTGCTGGGGTAAACAAATTCAGTGCCAGTAGCAGCACTGAGAAAGCTAGAATGTGTTACAGAACATGTTCCAGCCCTGCTTCTAGACCTAGGAATTTGCACCACAGATGATGCTCCTCAGTAGAAGCAGCATGTGCTCATGTGTTCTTGAGCTTAGTGCTGCACGTGTCAGAGCCCTGGAGCACAATCTCTGCTGGGACCTGACCTCACCTTCCTCTCAGACGTGAGACTGCTTTCTTGGGGAAGATTGCAAATCCTGTTTTGTTTTGAAAGAAATTTTGGTTTTAGACACAGAACTTAGCATCCCTCTAGAGACATAGGGAGCATCCGTATTCTCTGCATGGTGTAATAACAGCCCAATGGGTAAGCATTAGAGAAACCAAACTAGAAACCAAAACACTCTTTGAAATTGGTCCACCATTAACCAGGAAAGAGAAGATAATAAGGATAGGAGAGTCTAAATTTTGAATGCTTTCAGAAGAAATTTTATACTTTTATTTATGGAGTCCTGAGGCAAAAAATCCAAGCATTGCCAACACACTAACGCCACATATCCTGAGTCAGGGGATAACAGCATGCCCACATTAACTCTTGCAGCAAAATAATTAATGAAGACATGCAAGAAAAGAGCTCTGCTGAAGTTTAAATTCCTTTCTCTTGGGCACAGACAAGTGTAATGATACAGCACTGCAAATTAAATATTCTAATGCAAATCAGGCCCATTTCTGAATGTCACAGTGACCTGAGCAGCCACTCAGAATTAAATATCACCGTAGTTCCCCAAACCAAAGGAGAAGTCTAATGGTGCTCACAGCACATAGAACTGTAGAAATAGATTTTCTCCATCTCATATACAAATGCACAGCTCTTGTAATTAATTCCTCTGAAGGAAATGGGATGGCTAGCAGTTATGCAAGAAACTAATGGGAATTTTAATAAGGTACCAAAAAAACAACAAAAAAAAAAAGTTTGTGATGGACACAGTTATTTGATATCTCTTAAACGTCATTCTGAATTTTAAATAATTAATTTTAAAAACCAAACAAACAGTAATTGGGTTTTAATAATTGAGAGAACATGAGATAAGGAAACAATATCCAATGAAGAGAAGAGGAAATTAAGTAATGGAAATAATCTTAGAAGATCCAGATAACTTGAAAACATAGTTCAATGTATTTCATTTTTTCCTCCTGGGACTTGATATAACCTCATGTTCTTGCTTAGTTTCTTCTTATGCAAGGCTTCAAGATTTTTGTGTGCTGCAGCAATATTATAGCAAGCTCTGTGATCTTCAGTAGTTAACACTGCAATAGGATGAGTTTGTACTTATTAAGAAGCAGCTCTATAAGATGCACAAGTGAATTCAAAAATGTACTCCTGCAGATTATACCTGTGACAGCTCTTTAAACAGCAAGTCACCTACCACTGCCAAATAAGCTTTTGATGGGAAGAAGAGAGTACCTGTATGCAAGCAACAAGCAGTTGTAGGCAAGCTGTTTTTCAGCACTGCTTCTCTGTTATACAGCTGCGTTTGACATGCATAGCCACTGATCAGTGCAATGTTCACTGACGTACAAGAATTAGCTTTCCTCTGTCTTCCAAGCTATTTAAGGATTTATGTTGCTTTCTATGTAAGGGCCATGAGATAAAAGTCAGTCTACTGTCAGCTTTTTCTAGCACGTGGACGTCTGAGGTCTGAAAGGGTGCTGTGGATTACAAAATTTGAAAGCTTGAGTATTTCTAAACACAAAGAAATTTCACAAGAGCCTTGTATGGAGAACTCACAAGAGACCTCAAGCAATGTCTGGATTCTCTTAGAAAGAATAAAGAAATGCTTCAGCTTATGCCAAAGCCTTTGAAAAAAACAATGCAGTGTTTTTTCTGTCTCTCACTCTCCTATACATTTGTTCATTTAGGCAAATCTAATATGGCATTCTCAGCTATGTGGTATGTCTCTGATATGACTAAGCCAGGGCCAACTGGTTTAACACAGAAATCTCTATGAATGTATCTGAAGCTCCATCTGGGCAATAAGCTCATTGACGGAGCCTTCAAGCTGCTCCCTGGGAAGGATTCTTCTCCAGAGCACTCCCACTGAGGACCAAAATGGCTACATAGCTGAAAGTTTCCCAACTCTGTCTGCAGCACAATTCAAACCCCAACAATTTACTCCTGCTTAGCAAAGCTTCAAAAAATTACGGCTATATTTTGTTTCTGCTTTATTGTAAAACAAAGTTAACCAAGAGCACTTCTCTCAGTCAGGGGGGAATGCATGGTCTGCTGTGCTGAAAGTCAGCAGGATTATTGTGGTTGTTGGACTAAGCCAAGAAGCACATACAGGGATTCGGGTGCCATAGAACTAATGGGCAGATATCCAAATATATCTTATCTCCTTCCTATAAACCACTGCACAATTTTTATTCTTGGAGTAGTTGCACCTCACAAAGGGGAGTATATCTTGTCTCAAGATACAGCTAAGCTCTGATCAGTAGTAAAGAGACCTGTCAGGAAGCAAATGAGAGTCAGCTCAGTTAAACTGCTTAACAAGCTTCACCAGCTGACCTTCGTTCTTTTCTCACGCCAATGCAAATCAATTAACTGAGATTATTTCTAACTTTTTATCGCTGTATTTGAGAAAATAATCTGTGTTGTTCTTCTCAGGGCATGCCCTAAGCCAGCTTCTAGCTTGCTCAGCACACCTCTGCAACCCAAAACGAGTCCTCCACTGTGCACAGGGACTTCATATCCTCTTTTCCTACCAAAGGAGAACATGTGAGTTCTACTATTTCCTAGTACCATACACTGAAGTGAATAACCTAAAGTTGTGTAGTATTGAATCATAGTCCTTGAAAAAGCTACAAAACTCAAATTCACTTATGTGTTCAACAGCACATACTGTTGAATATATATAATATATATTGAATACTGTTGAATATAAGGATCCTTTCCCTGTGATTTATCTCCTTAAATATAGTTTTCAGGTTTTTAGTATAATGCTTATCACTGGTCACCTAACACCTGGCTATCCCAGGCAGTGTTATCTGAGAAGATAAGCAATTAAACCTTTAAGAAACTGAGTCTTGAATGTCCTTTGACCCTTGCTGAGAATCACTCTTCCCCTTTATTGAGTATTATTTTTGAAAGATCAATCAAGAGAAAAAAGTAAATGTCAGCCTGCTCCTCTCCTACAAAGTGGGAGACACTGCTCCCCTCTGCACTGCAAGAGTAGCACAATAATCCAGGAGATGAAGAGAAGCCTCTCAGCTTCTGCAGGAGGAAGCAGGGCTGTTTAACTCTCCTACCTCTCATTCTGGTTGGAACAGAGTGAGCAAGCAGAGCTTCTGATGGGACATCAGCATTGGCAGCTCTCCTTTTCCTGTGTTTACTTGTGTGGGCCTCAGGCAACCAGGGGGATCACCAAAAGCAGAAGCCATGAGACCTAAAAACTTGGAAGACCTTTTCCTGCCTGCTTAGGAAAACCTGGCAGCTGTCGTCCTTCCTTCACCACTGCTGCCAAGTCCAGACTTACACCCTACTAAAACAGGAGGAAAAGCACTACCCACAACCACTTTGCAAGCTGTCCAGAGCCCTGCAGAGCTGGATCATCACCCTCACAGAGGATCTCTACTGCTCTTCACTCCACAGGAGGATGCTTCAAAAACCTCTCTGAACTGCCCTTTTCAGGTTCTTATCCTGCCAACACAGCCATCAGGAGCCCCAAGAGATACACTCACAACCCCAGCAAGGCCCAGGGCTTATTCTCATTTCTGGGCATGGGTCTCCTAGGTCCCTCTTGTTTTGCTTCAACCCTATTGCTATTTTCTATCCAGCATACATATTATAAAGCACACAGATACAAATAAGACAAGTAATAATTCTGCTTTCTTGACAAGATCTGCTTCTTAAAGTCTCTCCTGGCAATAAGCAGAAACAGCTACTGCTGGAAAGCACTTGGAGAGAAATATCATCAGCAGCACAATGTAAATAATTAACGAAACTACACTTTTAGATTGCATTATGCAAAGAAGAATAAATCATCAGACAAGCATTAAATATTTCATGGAAGTTATTGTAAAGTTGAAGAATCAAGTGTCCTTCTCTATCATTTTGGAGCATGGAAATGTCATCAATACATTTAAGAACTGCCTCTCATCCCCTCTGCAGCACTGAAGAAAATGGATTCCCTTGAATACTGTATGCACTGTTTTCTACATCCAGATTTCTAGAAAGTTTGTAGTAAGAATTTCTTGGGGGGGGGGGGGAAGGGAAAAAAAAAAAGGAAAAAAACACCATCACAAAAAACATCACAAACAAAGAAAAACAAAACCACAAGCCACCCCCTACAGAGGCCTTAATAGGGCCTCTCAAATTGGGTAGTCAGAGATTGAGGCATACAAAATTGTAAGTAATTTCTGAAAACACTGATTCACTGAGCTATTAATGAGCAGTTGCATTGCTGAGTGACTATTGAAACAAAAGACATAATTCACCTCCCTCAGTGATAGTTATTAGCAATAAATCTATCCTCTATAGAAAGAAACAAGACAAAACACAACCCAACTCCCTATTTATAGTCTTGCCAAATGAACATTTAATGTGTTATCATCAGAATTAATAAATAGAAATTCATGGAGCTCATCCAGACATATAACTTGCTCTCCAAATCAGTAGTTTTTCAGGAACAATGGATGTAGTAAGTGTCTTGTGATTTTTGCTATATTTTCCCTTAACATGCTGATAAATTCTCAGTACTACCATTGACTTTCCCAAACAGAAAAGAACTCTTGCAAGAGAGATCATCTAGAACTCAAGTATAATAATTTCGCTATCTATCCAGTTTACATTTATCTATTTTTAAATGCATCTTTGTCAGGTTTCCTTTTGTCACTCATGCTAATTACCAATAGCAAGGCTGCTGGAGCTCCAGCATTTCTTTTGAAGCTTTTCTCTCCCTGCCAACCTTTAGCTGCTGATTGTCATCCTACACTGAAATTCCAGATCCTCCTCAGGCCTGATGAAACTAAGGCAGTGCAGTGTCTGGACAACAAGACAGCATGGATTAGAGCACCATGATAGTCTGCTTTGCAGCCAGTAGATGTAGGAAGCCCAAAGTAACTACTAATTTGAATTGAGATCACTATTTGCACAGGGCCTTCTGTCCAATGTGCACTGGACAACTTCTGTTCAATGTAGGCTAGATATTAGAACTAAGTCAGAGGAAAAGAGTTAAAGCTCTGAAAACACAAGATTTTTTGGTTTTTTATGGCAGAGTATCCACATAAAAACAAGATGTGACATTGTACTTTGTATTTGTAAGCTTCTTGCATTGTTTTAACTTATATAACACATGCTAAAGCCATTATTATGGTATTTTTACTTCCCTAGTAGATCAAAATAAAGCAGGCTGTGAAGGTTCTCACAGGAATAAAAGTGATTTTAAAAAAGAAGAGCAAATTCTGACCTCAAACTAAATGCTTTACCTTCACGCATTTCTAGAGAATTTTTGATGGCAGGAGAACTTGTGAAATTGTGCAATATGCAGACTGATAAACTCGACACAAGTACACGTGTGAAGCAGAGATTGTTGAGGAAAATTAGTTTAAAACACAATGGCAGTATGTATGCTTTCATACAACAACCATACAGATTCACAGTCTAAAGCCTAACACACAGACAAAGCTTTATTGATGCAACTCCTCCTTAAAAACATGAAAAGGGGATATGCCACAGTTTCTCAGAAACTTCTGCAGCTGCATGGAACCAGAGCATTTCAGAGGTGGCATCAAAGCATAGACTCCAAGTCTGGAACCAAGCAGAAATAAATACAGCAAACATTTCTTTAAGCCCAGGTGTCACAAAAAATATGAAAAAAAACTGCAGTCTCCTCTCCTTATAACTGAGTGAACACTTGAGCTTTAAACTCTGTTAGTTCAGCAGTTACTGCTCCCATAGACATCTTCATGGCTGGATTGGGCAGATCATGGGCTCTGAGAGAGCAAGTGCTACTGATTCGCCCTCATCCTAGAAAGGTTTTTGCACCATGTTTCCAGTTTTTCGTCAGATTCATCAATTTCCAATGCAAGATACTGATATTAAGATGAGCTTTTACATAGAAAATCACTCACAATACTGTCATGATAAATGGGCAATGCCTTACTCCAAAGTGCTTGGTTGTTTCTTCCCTTTCTCCTAACTCTATCAGCACTATTGCTTTCTTCTACCTGACCTTGCCCCCTACTCTTGGACAGCCTTTGCAATCCTGAAAACAACAAAAAATTACATCTGCATTTCGTTATAAAGCCTGGTTGTGCCAGTTCTACTGGGAGGGAATAGGTCTGGTTTTCTTCCCTTCCCAATTTAGGCACAAGTAGGCAGCCAGGCACAGCCCAGGCCAGACTACACAACATCATATTTTACCTGAGCTAATGGGCTATAGCTAGTGCCACATGTGTTTTGTAGTAGGGCCAGATGCATTCAAACAAAACACATTTTGGTCTCTGGTGTCGCTTGTTTAATCAGAGTTGTTATTCTTACTTCTCCTAAAACAAATTAGTCAAAACATATTTTATCCAGTATCTAGTCAACCTATGCTATGCTGTAATCAAAATATACCAAATCAATACCTTTGAAATTTTCATTTTCTTTGTTTAGCCTATAAGAGGCTCATCAAGCTCCCCTATATGAAATCCAGTACGCTGATTAACAAATTCATCATCATCATCAGGCAACATCCAGCATAGCACAACACTATTATCCTGCTTTCTTTTAGTGAGCAAAACAGAAATCCACATGAACACATAATGAAGCACAAGTGAGGTACAAAGCACTGAGCATATTATTTGATATTATTCTGCAGAGAGCATGTGTGTTCAGTCGTCTTCCAACCAACGAAGTGGGGTTTTTGTTCTCATTTGTTACACTATAACACAGCATAATTCTAACAGGAAACTTGAGATTAAAATAGACAAGCAAGGAACTGGGCCATTTCCCAGAATGATCTCTGAAGGCAATCTATTCTTCTTAGCAACTAGTTAGCAACCAAGAGATGATTGCTGTGGACTAAAGAATTAGCTAATAAAGCAAAAGTCTAATCAGAAACACTACTGCCAGCATTTTACTGACACAAGATCCATTTGAATGAATTTTTTTAACCTCTAATATTATTTTCATTTAGTTACAAAGTTAATAGAATAAGAAGGAATAGAAAAAGAAAAGCATGGCAAAGATGGAAGAAATAGAAAGTATTTAAAATCTTTCAAGGAACAAAAAGGAAACATCAGTGTTTTTTACCAGATTATTGGCTTGGCTGAATTTAAACTAGTCAATGCCTTCTGCATTTGTGGGCAGTGTAACAACTCACCCATACAGAAGAACTGGGATAAATTCAGACCCAGTTCAAGTAAGCATAATTTACCTTAAGTTAGAACATTCTTGTTCACTTCTTCCAAGGATGAATCCAGGCTGTTGGCCACACAAAAGCCAGAAAAGGTGAGTTAGTGATTACATTTTGAACCCTAAGATCTTACATTCTACTCCAGCTTTTTAGACAAGTGGCAGTGCCATCACAGGGAAATGTTAGTTGAGCTGTGTAATCCAGGGCAGAAGACCAAAGGAATCACCACAGAAATAAAATACTTTTATGCAGATGCCATAATACCTCTACTACCCTCCATTATGGCACTCCTTACACTGGAGCAGCAATAATGGAGGGTAGTAGAGGTATTCTAGGTATTGAGGATGGCAGCCCAGAAACCCTGACCTGGGTTCAAATGGGACAAATACTTGAGATTTCTAGGTAGACCAAATATTAATCTCTGATACGAGGAAAATTTCAAAGCAGTTTCAAGTACTGGTGACAAAATTCAAGTGCCTAATCAAATAGTCTTAGGTCTAAAGAATGTCAGGTACCCTCTGAATTTTTTTTCTAGCATGCCAGAATCCCAAGAAGTACCAGAAACTATATTTGAAGATTTCCTTCACTGTTTCTTCTTCTCATGTGAAAAACAGAAAATTAATTACTGTCAAACAAGACTACATGATCAAACCCAAAGAGTTCAGGGAGTTCCAGATTTTAGGCTAACTAAATTTTCACTGAACCCCTATATGTGTGCTTTCCCACAGTTCATAATGTATAGTGACCACAAACTGATAGATAATTCTGCATTAGATTTCAGGGGATAATACAAGCTTGGAGACTTTCAAGGAACTCTACTACATGTTTATTTAGTTTTAATAGGTGGTTGAATAACAGTCATTACAAACCAAACATTTCTCTTTTGGTCTTTCAAAGTATTGTTATTTTAACTACTTCCTCTCAGCTTCATCTTAAAAGGGATGATTAGTTTAGACTGCTACATACACAATCCGACATATCAGCTATTTGCATCCCTTTGGATACTGTAATTAAAAATGTATAATTACTTCTGTCTTATTTCCCCTAAGAACAAACATGAGGCTTCTAGTATGTAATTATTTCTTCTAGATTCACTAAGATATCAGCTAGTGTTTATTAACAGTCCTAAATTACCAGGTAGAAAGTCAATAGCTACATATTTCATTCATCTTCCAAAAATCTTCCAAAAATTGTACATTGATTGACAAACAGCTTAAAATGGCAAAACATGGCATTCACTGCTACAACAATGTAGGACATGAGTTTATTGGTCTGTTGACAGACTGTACTTAGTTCTAGCTAAAGTAACATGACATAAATAGCACAAAGGAAAGATTTTTTCAGAAAGATGAATCCCTTTCCCAAGGTCAAGAGAGACTTAGTGAAGAGTTTATGGGATTCACTTAAAAAAAATAGAAAAATACCAACAATAAAATAAATGAAAAATTTAAAAAACCTTTCAGCTTGAAACTCTATCCAAAGTTGATAATCACAAGCTTAGGTTTTCACATTTTAAGTCTAATCTTAAGTCTAAGAAACTTAACACCAAATTATTTTAAGGATTTCATCTTCAGTTAGGATTAACATGTTAAACCCTTGTTCTAAGCTACTACGGATTTGTGATCACTGTCAATGCTTTTAAACTAAAGCACCAGAAAATTTATGTTCTCCAGCACCAAGGAAGCACCATTCCATCAGGAAGATAATATATATGCACAGGTAGGCCACTTATTTTTATCACAAAAAATTAGATTCCCTATTATTTTTGCAGCAAATATGTTACCTATACTAATTTTTCCAAAGTGTATCTGGAAAAATTGCTTGATATTTTGTTTCTTTCTCATCTTTCAAAGCTCTGTTGGTACCTCAGGATCTTTCCCATATTAGCTCATGCATTTTCAAAAGCTTCTGCAATTAGCATCATCTACATATTTACCAACACGTTGTTTACTTGCCTTCTTTTATCACTAATAAATATGTTAAGGAAAATGCACTTAAACATTTATTTCCAGAGGATTATTGGACATCTCTCCACCTTCCACTGCTTCTTCATTTATTGATTTTAAAGGATCTCTTTTTTTGTATAAAACAATTTGGAACTGGCATCCTCATGAAAACCCAAATTTTCACTTGGAATTAACTGCTCTGACTACAACCAGTTTCATTTGGGTTACATAATTCATCATTGTAGAGACTAGATTAAATGTTGATTCAACTTCTCTTGATGAAATTTACTTCTGATTACTTCTGGAGCTGGCCAGGGCACTCAGTTTTTCAAGATTACTTTCATGAATTCAAAGTTGATTAAGATCTCTGAAGTTTAAAGTTTTGCAAGTTGGGAGGGGAAGAGGAAGGGAAACACCAGCATCACTCATTCACCTGTAAAATACATTTGAACAAGTATGGATTTGGCAAAAAAAAACATTTGCACTTCTTATAGAGTATGAAAACAATGAGAACATAAGAGTGAGTAAGCATGCAAGAGGTATTGTGATGACTTTTATTGCACAGAAAATAGTTAGTGTGAAAACACAAGCAGACCAGGTAAAGATATGAAGGTAAAATCTAAACTGATGTACTACCAGGCTGGAGGCATCATATGTTAGGAAATTTCAAGTCTGCTCAGAGGCAAATCCATCAGACAGCAGGAAGACTGCTCTGAAACCCAGAAAATCTCATTCTGTGGATATTTCCTATGGTCCTGATATATTACAGTACTGCATTTCCAATTCAAATAATGAAGACTAATGATTTACAGAGACACCTGACAGCTAGGAAAGAATAAATGATTTTAACACCTACACTATTACATTGACTCCTGCCAGTTGTGTGTCACATGTGCACACACCAGCCTCACTGAAAACAATCTGACATAACACAAAGAAAGGAATTTTACACCTAGGTGCCAGATCCTTTGTTGTAAAATTCTGTGACTTTTAATTAAGAGAAAATATTTGCCAAGTTTCAGAAGGCTAAATAACCAAAGTCACATTTAAATCACAGCCTTTAAAAATTGATCCATTATGGACTGACCTGGCTCTGAACATTCTTTTCCATGTACTAATTAAAATAACTTGAGTGTTTATACTGAGCAAGGCACTGGAAAAGCACTAAAAACTGCTAATCTCTCAATCCCTACAAAAAGTTGGCAAATTATCTTAATTGACTGCAGCCCCAAATCTATGCTGTTATTTAAAATGATAGTACAAATGGTATTCCAATAACACTGTTTAGCAGAACCACATGCCACTGGCATCATCCTGAATAATTTGAGATCAATCCCACTTTGAGATGATTCAGAGAAGTAGTAGATGTAGCTCCTCAGGTCAAATCTCACACCTAAACATCATTGCAAGGCAAATAAAGACACAAACTGGCCTTTTATGCCCCCCACTTTTCTCTCCACTATGACACTAACCTCACACGGAAAAAGAGATCCACAGCAACAGCTGAAGGATAATCATGCCAAGATGACAAAAAACAACAGTGCATATTAGAAGCAGCCAAGCTGTTTCAGCCAGAGGCCCCTCCATGGGGAAAAGCACTCAGCCCTACAGCTTCCATGAAGCCAGTACCCCTCTAGCAGTGAAAGCATCCCAGAGCACCTATAGAAGCCTTACACCAGGGAGATTACGGCACAAGCAATTGCACTCACAAACACCTCACTCCACTGGTCAAAGGGGAAGAACAAGCAGCCTGTCAACTTGTCTTTCAAACAGGTTGCAATTAGCCATTACCCAGACCCTAGAGGGCCTTCATGCTTTTCACTGCCTCCTCTCCATTGTGCCAGCAGAGAAAGAAGGATGAAGGCTCCCATCTCCCTTGCTGAGCCAAGCCTAGAAAATACCCCAGAACTCTCTTCCCAGCAGCCATACAAGAGCAAGTGCTCAAGAATAAAGGCTTTGTTGTGACAAATCTGTCACAGAACTGAACCGTTAATTCTTTTTTGTATCAAAAGTAGTAAATTTCAGAAAAACGCTCTCAGACAGGATGCTTGCCAGAAAATTACTGCATTTAACAACATACAAGACAATGCATTCCAGCTTTCAACTATTACCCAAGAGTCTCAAAGAGCACAGTGCAATTGAGATGACAACAGAGCTATGGCAATGACAAAGTTTCCACCTCAAGGACTCCATTTCTCATGGCCATAGGTAAACCAGAAGTTTAATCTTGCACATGCAGCATGTAGGTTTCACATGTACCCCTCCAACTGAGTAGAAATACTAAAACTTATTAGCCTCCTTCCTCTGCACACAGAGATAAATTAGTAGAACTTTCTGAGATTGTAGGTGGATATATTTAGAATCAATATCCTTCTGAATTGCAGAAACAGAAATAAAAAAAAGAGTGATGGCTCCCTTGGGGCAGCCTCTTACCCATCACATCAAAATGGGTTTTGCAAAAAAACAATCAACTCTGTCATAATGTAATGGCACAGGACAAGGTCAGCGGCTTTTGTCACTACTTAAGAGAGCCTTAAGCTGCATAAGAGATTCTCAGCAATGGAAAAATAGGGTAAAAACACTCTTTCCTTGCTCAGAGAGACTCTGCCACTGGAAATCATCTCAAACAAAACAAGAAAGTAAATTCAATTACTTGAAGTTGGCCTTACCTGACAGAACATCAGAAAAAATAACCCAGTGACAGTCAAGAAGGAGGTGTCAGGATTTGATAATAACAAGCCTTTACCTGGCACAAACCTTTTGAGGAAGAGAAAATTGTATATCCAGCCTATCTGACACATCTGAAATAGTGCCACACGAGACCAGCTAAAATATAGCAAAGAGGAATTAGAGTGGTGTAGCAGGCACTGACTGTGAGGAGTTGGGCTGAAAAGCAGAAGGCGTGGAAGTGGAGTAGCAATGGACTTTGACTCTTTAAGTTGCCAGTGAATACAGTGAGCGTTATCAGCTCCAGCGCTGGGCCTGAGCAATCTTGCCACAACCCACTATTGTTTCTCAAGAAAGTGCTTGCATTAAATCTTTCATGTGTGCCCCAAAACTCCGCAATATTTCCCTCCAGAACACTGAAAAAGAGAGCAATACTAAATATTATATGTTCCTGTCACTATCTGCAAATCTATCACTTATTTTGCTTCTTTTGGGAAGCAGACACTTTACAGAGAAGTCATAAGCTAACACATAACATAGCTAAAATATTTATATAGGACAGAGGAAATCACAAACTCTGAACCACCCAAAGTCCTCAAGATCAGGTCTAACTGAAAATTAACAGCTAAATAAAGGTCAAAGTATTTAGAATTACAACTGAAAAGTTTTAAAAGTCTTTAAAGTTCAACACATTTCCACAAGTTTGAAAAAGTATTTGTGATAAGTTCAAAACAAAGTGCAAGTATTACTGAAAAACTTTCTTACCTGAAATCACAGGTTTATCACCAAAATACCAGCAGAACTTTAACTGAACAATCCTAATCACTGCAGTGATAAAAAAAAAAAGTCACCAACTCTCATGAAATTTCTCAGGAAAATTTCCAAACACATATATGTTGTTTTCACACTTAGAGGCACAGAGCATTACAGATAAAAATGAAGATATAATTCTATCTGATATCAAGGATGCCAAAACAAGGTATTTGAAGCTTGTTGGAGCAGCTTGAAGTGTTCTGCAGCACAGGAGCTCTGCAAAGAAAAAAAACTGAAGGCTAAATTAAGATTTAATTCTTTTGTTATATATCAAGTGACCAAAGGAAAGTGAGTTATTAATTCCCTAATATATTCTTATTTTTCCTTATTGTTCCAAACTATACCTGCCAACCTCACAGGTACGCCTGAATCATTAATTTATAACCAGTAAAAAAGTTGTTGCAAAGAACCAATATACCAGTTGTACAAGCAAAATCAATTTAGTATGAAAGACACAGAGAGTAGGAATAATAGATAAGCAAGAAGTTGTTAAACTCAAAGTTTCACCTGTTTTCCAGACACTACTTTAAAGAAAAAGTTTTAACATAATTTTACTGACAAATCCTGCGTTAAAGACAATTATCTGTTTTTCATCCTCTGTATTTACTTATAACTTTCAAGCTGACTTGACCTTTTCCATTTCCCACAGAATAAAGGAAACACATTTTTCCTATCACTTAGCAAAATAGTTAAGTAATCAGAAACTCAGTAGTATGCTTCTTCTGGCAAATGTGGCTGTTGACACACAAAGCTAAGTTACCCTAAGTGCATGGACAAAGCATTGAGACATGTTCTCACATCTCAGACCCAGGACCCTGCAAGAAGAGTTCTTAACACACCCATCCTGATGGGTATACTCTGCTTAAGACCACAAGTTCCAGAAAAATTAATCCATATACTTGTATGATGACATTATAGATTTACACTGATCCTGATCCAGTAAGGACATGCTGTTGCTTTTTCAGTGAGCAAGCTGAAATATTTTTATTTTACTCCAAGAACTGAAAATATAGACTCAGTAAAGTTCAAGTGATGCACACAATATCTAATCCAGAAGTCCTGGTAGATATTACAGACTTATTCATTCAAATGTTTGAATAGTTGAATTGGCTGTTAATGACATAATTTAATGACATAAGTGCTTTTCATTATGCAGCTCTACAGTTTTGATCCTTAGTAGATACCTTAATAGTAGATACACTAAGTCTGGATTAAGGCTATCTGGGAGAGACAGTGTTAGGACCATATCCCAAAGAATTTAAAATGATCTTGGGCAAGCCCAATTTTGGCTAAAAACCCTGCAACAACAATTTTCTCCTTCAAACGTGCTTTTTATTTTCTATGCTAGATAGACCCTTAGGAAGCAAGAATGAAATTTTTCCATCAGTGCAAGAAACATCAAAGTTCTTCCTCAAAACCTAGATCTCCTACCCACTCAGCCAACAGCTCAACTGTCCAGTTTTGTAGATTCTGTTTGCCCAAAAATCTTCTACAAACACCATGGCTTCACATATTTTACAACATATCTCAAAAAAAATGGGTCTGAAGCCTTCCTGACTTCTGCACAAAATCCGTATTTCAGAGCATCCAGATTTGAGTCCTACCAATGCTGCATGTATGACAACCTGCTAACACCATGTCCAGCACCTTTGGGACATGAGAGAACTGAAGTACTAGCAGCACAAACCAGAAACTGTTCAAAGCTGATCAATGAAGAATTCCCATTGTTCTGGGAAGTCTCCTGCACCAGACTGGGAAAGCCATTTTTGCCATTCTCCCCCACAAGACAAAAGACTGGAGCAAAAAAAAAGTGAGAGCTTTTCTGCACATGTGTACCAGTGATATACCATCATGAGATGGCTAGGGATGTTTGTGTGACTTAAGCTGCACCAAAAGATTTTCCATTGAAAATTTAGCAATTTGTCTTTTATTTTCAAATTCAGAAATTTCTAGTGCAAAGGAGTTCTCAAGGTTTAGTGATATTCCAGATTATGCATCTCAAATGCCCTTATATATAATTAACCACTATTTTCTGCTAGTTAAAAATAAATTGGCCATGTATTCCACTTAGAGTAGTTCAGTAGCTGTGCAATTTACATAATTTTAAATTATACAACCAATAACATACTAATTATTGTACTTTTCTGTTATATTTGAATTTGTATTACAAAGGCCAAAGGCTTTAATTAGTATAAAGTCAAGTCTTTCAACTGCTGGTTTAGAACATGGTATAATTATGATAAAATCAACCTACATAATACTTTCAAAAGGTGGTTAGGTTATATTAGAGTAGATCTTTTCAAAGCTATGCTGATTTAATTGCAAGCGAACAAAACTTTATTAATATGGATGTATTAAGAACCCATGTACTGTCTGGAGGGAGAAATAGATTTTATGGTTTAATACAAACTTGTGGCTACAGTACCTCAAACAGCATGTTTTAAAATAAATTCGTTTGGCACAGGCAAATCTTTGCTGACTCAGAGATTAACATCACATTTTTCAGATCCTGAATAATCCAGAGCAGAATCCAGAGCTGATACAAGCAGCTGGTCTTGTTGTATAATATATATCTCTGGCATCTCTTCTTAAAGCTGTCCCAGGGACAGGCACAACTTAGCAAATGATTTTCATAACAATTATGGAGCCAACAATTCAGTACTCCCTCCCTCTCACTCCTAGTTTCCATCTATGTTGATATAATTCTTAAAAAAACAAAAAAAAAAATTTAAAAAAGCAGTATACCAGTGCATGCTCTGCAGTATTGGATGGCTCAATGGACCCATGAGAGAAGCACAGCCAAGGTCACTCTCTCAGGCAGCTGTACCTGCCAGCCCACTTTACGCAAGCAGAGAGCACAAATGAATGACACAGGACAGGGCCCCCAGAGAAAAGGGCTCCCATGAGTTGGGCAAACATAGTTCTCTATGTTGAACAGAGAGTTTATTATATTATTTCTGTTGTTATTATTATATCCTGATTTTTTATTTCTGGATTTATACAAGCTTAAGACTATGCCATTTATACTTTGAATTTTGACATTACCCAAATTTCCAGCCAGCTAATTACTCCTAATTTTTGTATTTTCCCATTTCTTTGAAGTTCTCTTATATTTATGCATCAAAACATGCATAATAGTTGTGCCTCTCTCTCTGTACATAAACTCCGCTACGTTTGGCTGGTAAGACAAAGATGCAAAGACGTTTTTCTCGGCAAGAAGAGCCAAAATTGTTTTTCCTAAGAGTGTTGAAGCCAACTACCCCCAACAGGTTTAAAAGCTCAGAGACAAGGCAGGAAGGTTTTTTACATAGCAGCAATCTAACAGTTGAGTTCCTTTTAATTATTTATGTTTAAGTGAGTGGGATTTATTAGTGCTGAAACAGGTACTTTTCTTCATTTCTAAGCCACTTCTCAGCAGCAGCAATTAAATCTGTGAAGTACTAAAATGGTTTCTAAAAAATTTTAACAATTTTTTCTTGCAAAATTTGGAACAACTCTACCAAAACAAGCAGACAAATAGCAATCTTGTTCAGACAAGTCTTAAATATTTGTTGCCTCTCTCTGAAGTAGTCTTATAAGCCACTTGGCAACATTTATATAGCAGGAATAAACACAGATTGCAGAGCCATTTACAGCTCTATAACCATAATGATGTAATTCCAATTTAGAAAAGGATATTAATCTGCAAAGTTAATTGCTTTTCTTGTTAGAAAGCCTTATTCTAGTCCAATGACTGTTATAAAATGGTAGCACATGCTGAAGTTAAGCCCCATCATCAACTGCAGACTTGTTTAGCTAGGCCAAATGTGCAGCCAGGAATGAGGAATTTCCTTCTGCAGCACTGAAGGGAACACAGTGTTCATTTGCCATGCACATGAGCCTCCCAATGGCCACAAACACATAACCTCCTAAGGAGAACTTGGCTCTCAGTAAAACACTAAAACTATTGATATTGTGGACCATGGCACAAGACTAAAAAAAATCACACCATTAGTGTCCCTAGTCCAGCTCCATACAACAGCAAACAATTTATTAGGTGAATATCACAGCTGTCCCAAGTTTCATCAATACAGCTGCTTACAGCAGTTTTAATTCAGCTTAAGACTTCAAGAGCTTAAGGTACAAAACCAGGTCATATTGAAACTGATCAAAACAGCAATAATCTAACTTGTTTCTTAATTTCACAAACTTCCTGATGTCATAGATAAAGAATAGGCATGCAGGTGACAGGAGACCACACAGCTTGACAATTGTTAACATGATGTTCTTTGTTGCAATGTAGAAAGTAAAGAACTAAGCATCATCTTTGGAGATAATGCCTTACAAGAAATTTCATATGTGACTTTTCTGAGCAATCCTGCTGTGCCCCTGAGGGTTAAGGAGATATATTACAAATTAGGAGGGCTAAATATTATCTTCATAGGGGCCAAACTGTGCATACTGAATGATACTGTGTCAGGCTGATGCCCACATAATTAGCCTCCTAGAAACAAAAGCTCTTTTTAGCTCTGCACTGCACTTCATATTTTCTTCTTCAAGAGGTACGAATAAAGTTTAATCACCCTAAAGGGGGGAAAATAAAGATTTTTCAAACACTGGAGAGATACCACAGAGATGGCTAATCTCTTCAGAGTGAAGGAGGATTTCTTCAATAATACAGCACAATTAATACTTGCCATTCTTAACCTCAGTAATCTGACAAAGCAAAGTAACACCTTTTAGCCTCATGACTTCTTTTTTTAATCATCTGTCCTAAAGCATTTGAGATCTTTACTGCAAAATAATGCCAGCATCTCATCCAAGCTAAAAAGAAATATTTTCTAATACTGAGAGATAAAATAAATTTTCTTTGGATTGCCAAGACCACAAAAGCCCACAAAAGGGAGGGTGGCCATGGGGGTATAAAGAGAAAGAAATCTTCACAGCAGACATCCACTGGTCACCAAGAATCATCTTTTTTAAAAAGAATTTGGGTACTGAAATCTGTTTTTCTACAAGTTGCAGACATACTGCCCTAACTACCAAAGTAGGCATTTTCACTGGACATTTCTGAAAGCTCCAAAGAGCACTTGCCCCAAAATAATGCACAGAACACATTTGCTTGAGAAAGAGGGAATGTAGCAGTAACCAAGGTCACATGTGATTTTTTTTTTCCAAAGCTGCCCAGTCTAAGGGATGGGTAGAACCATTGAGAACATCTTCAGTCTCCCAGCTATTTGGGCAGAGAAGTGCAGAAGCATGAATCACAACCTCCATGAATTTTTAAAGGTCCTTTTGAGAAGAACACGGAAAATATTATCCTCTTTTTTTTCCTCAGCTGACCTTAGAGCTAAGCAAGTCCTTTGCAAGAAGGCCTCTTCTCTGACCTGCACTAATGCATTCAATAGCATTCTGGGAATTTAACATTAATCCTTGGTCAGCAGACACAGAAGATGCCCTACCCACAAAATCACAATGAGAAAACAAGCTTTGTGACAGAGCAGCAACCTGGGTCTCATTAAAACCAACGGGAAATTCTGTTTTATTAATTTGAGGTGCTGACTATTTAGGTGGCATGTGAGACTATGAAGATATGCAGTAATCACTTCCTTTCTCTCCACATCAACCTGTCACTCTGGCTTACTAGTTCAATATAACCAACACACTGCTTTCCCAAGAGTTTCTAAATAAACAAAGAACTACTGCGTTTCACGCTTCTTACACTGACTTGTAACTTGCATGCCTCAACAGTCCTGATTAAATTTTCACCTGCCCTTCTCAAATCCAATTTTAGTCTGTATCATGGCTATCCATCTGTAACAGACATAAGAGGTTCAGCTCAGCTCCACAGAATTATCAATATGTAAGAAAGCATTTAAGGACAAAAGCAAAACTAAGAACACAAGAACATTTGATGAAGAAAAATCACTGAGAAGTCAGGACCCTAAAAAGCACACCATGTGCTCTCTGGAAACAAGTGTTCACACTGTTGTTATGCTGTCCAGAAATACATCCTCCTGTCATTCAGTCATTTATGCAGAAGTACACATTTGCAGTCCAAAAGCAAAATTACAGTACACAAGGAAAAAGGATTTTTTTTCTGTTAAGACCAGAAATACTTTCAGCCTCTCACACTTTACCTCCCTTAAGGTTATCTGAGCTTTGGACTATATTTCCTCAAAGCTTCACTTACTTTTTTACCAAGTGGAGTACGATATTGCTAATTTGTGTCTTTATTAATTCAATTTGTCCTTCTCTTCCTATTTTCAGCAATGCATATGATTCATTTGAATTAGATATTATTTCTTAATGCCATTACTGTGTGCTCACACCCACTCTGAGGTAATTAGCAAAGATAACTTACTGAAAACATTAAGACATGAGGAGCACAAATAAAACACTCACATCAGTGGTTGAGGGAGAAAGAGTCCAAGTCTGCTTCAAGGCCAGGTTCCATCGCAATAATTATTATTGTGACCATTACATCATCTCTTCTCATCCTCATAGTGAAGTTATATAAAAACAGAACTAACTTTATGCATTTCTAAAGGCTTAACTGTAGAGAAATCAATGTTTACTTTTATTTCCAATCTCTGAGGAAATTTTTGGTCTGATATTCAAAGTCCGTAAGACACCCACCCTAAATTCAAATTACAGAAGCAACTATCACCTTATGAATCACTGTATCCAGTGCTACACTTAAAAGGCTAATATTTTAATAGCTACAATGCTCCAATCTTTGCCTTCCCTTCAGTTTCTGTTATCACAGCTTTAACCAGGAGTATAGCCCAGCTTGCCTGCCAATACTAATTTTTATAAAGAGACAGTGATTGTCGCTAATAGCACCATTATCTTCTGTAACAGACTTGTTTATGAAATGGCCCGAAGTTAGAGAGATGGTGCATGTCACTGTCAGGGTAAGCAGCCCAAGAATGGGATTTGTACTTAGGTATAGAATATGACCTCTGGAGGCCCAGCACCTCATTCAAATGGCCAGTGAGATAAAGTCACTCAGTGCTAACAACAAAAGTATAAAAATTTCTGAGAATGAAGGCCCCACAATTTCTTTGGGCCCTTGTTTCAGTTTTTTAACCACTCCCTTGGTAATAAAAAAAAAAAATCCTAAAATCCTAAGGCAACAAACACCTCCTACTACCCAAGTGGGATTTCCTGTGATGTAAGTTAAATCTGTTGCCTCTTTTCCTAAAGCTACATATCCACAATAAGTTTCTGGTTCTGTCTGCTCACTGTTTCTGCCTGTGAGCACAGACAAGGAAAGCAATCAGGCCATTTATTAACTCATTGCAGACTGCAGTTTCAAGATATTAATAGAGGCAATTACTAGTAGGTTAGTCAGAGTAACTATAGATATATGATTCATGCATCCATTCAGTGTTTCAGAGGGATTACAAAGAATTAAACAGCTAGACTGAAAACAGTTTCTCTCTTACCCTGGAAAGGGTCTTCTTTTTAAACATTAATAAGAACTTTTGCTACAATTTTTCCAAATTGTAGTTGCTCAGTGTATAGACTCCTATTCAATGTCTTCTAAAACTCAAAAAAGAATTTCCCAAATTTCCAAATTTTTACTTACAATTCATGCTTTTCTGAAGTCCTTCAAATCACAAATGAGCAGACAAGCAGGCAACCTACCCACCTATCCTCCACAATTCTCTTTCTCACCTTGTTAACATTTCCCGAATTCCCACTGTTACTTACATCCATCCAAATTCTTACCCATTTTTTCCAACTCCTCTCCCCTTCCACTGTGGGACAACTGTGCTAAGCAGCCACAACAGTTCCCAACTGAAAATGACAAACATTGTCCCTTAGGCCTTTACCCACTTTTAGATACATAAAACAACTATTCCCAAAGTTATGCTGAGCAAACCTTTATGAAGCAACATTTGGCATTAATGAGAATACAATGATTTAGGCCAAACACAAATTTCCCATGATACATTTGCACTGTATTAATCACTTTTTCAAGAATTTTTGCATTCAGTCATAATACGTGTGGTTTTAGGTGCTTTAATGATGTTTAATTAGTTGTAGTTTGTATATTTAGTGACAAAGACAGTTGTCATGGACAAACTAATAAATGAATTGGTCCCACATGCAAGCCAATGGTATTAATTACATTCTTTTTAAAAAAAAATAGGTGAAGTTACCCTTTTAAGAGGATATCTGCATCAAAAATAGTATTGTACAATGAAAGTGTCTTCCATTCCAAATTCTCACTTCAAGATTTCCATTATAGGAGTAGAACCACTCCTTATTTGACACTGCTAAGTTTCCATTGTCTGATGGAATACTCCCACTTCAAGTGTAGCGCACATTTAGTGCAGCTACCTGGACTCCATTTTTTCTGTCTCATACAACAGTAGTAAAAATTTCTATTATATTTCCCTTTATATTTTCCGTACTCCTCAATGAGGTTACCAATATTTATAAATATGTGCCTGAAAGTATTATCAACTTACATCCAATACAGTTGTTTTTTTTTTTTAATTTTTCTTCACTTTCCTAATTTTTTGTATTAACTATGCAAATGTATTAACTATGCAGTTCTTCTGGTCAGGCAAATTATGCGTACTTGCTTCTCTTCAAGATCTACCACAGATTTCTGTCAGGCACCTATTACATTAAAACAAATTTCCTACCACAAGATCCACACATCTATTTTTGTAGTTAAAATGCAATTTTCCAAATTATTTCAGTTATAAGCACTTTCCAAAAATGATATCCACTACCAGTATATTAAAAGGCCATTTTGTGCAATACAACAAACACATATAACAAATGGTGGATAGTGAAAAGGAAGTAAAAATACCTCATTTTCTCCTGAAATTACAATAAACTCAACTCAAATATTGTGCTTTTCTACTTATCAGTGCACTCAATTTAAAAAAAAAATTATCTCAATACCCAAACTCTCTCTGCAACTCCTGTTGTACGAAGAAGGTTCTTAATCACATTTGGCCTCCATTCCAACCTCTATCAATTTCTTTTTGCAAAAGGAAGGCAGCCATTTCTCAGTCCTTTTTAATTTAAAACACAGTTGAAAATCATTGGATGATCCTTGTAGATAGACCAAACACAGAAATGCTTCAAAAGCAGGCAGACCCTGCTGTCCCTCACACCCTGCAGTGCCCCTGAAGCCTTTAGAGCTGCAGCCCCCACCACGCTGGGCAGGCAGGCTGCAGGAAACGTGCAGGTGATGCACCCTGCACCAAACACCAAGCAATTTCTAGGGGTCACATAAACACAGGAGCAAAGACTGAGCTATACACAAAAACAGCTAATGGCATCTTAGGAAGAGTGGCAGGTTTTGGCAAAGGTCTCCAGCTCTACTACACCACTGATATTTATTTTTGTTTTCTGATTTGAGCAGGCCCCTCAATAGTCAATAGTTTGACTTCTATAAAACTTCTGATTTTGTACAGTTTCTGCTCCTAACACCTTTAGCAATGCCCTTTGTAGCTTTCAGATGGGTTGTTTTTTCACTCCCTTAAAAAATGTTGATGCTCAACTTCAAGAATGTAAAAGAGCCAATTTTTGCTCCATTTACTTTATTGGAAGATTACTCTTCAAATCAAGTGGGCATTTTGTTTTAATCAGCACAGACACTTCAAGAGCAAGTGTCAAGCTGATGGAAAAGCCTGTAGCACTAGGTGAGTTATGGGAGGAAGGCACCACTCCAGATTACAGCTCCACTATAAATTCCTACCCAGGCTGGTGTCTTAGTATTAGAGGACAGAGACAGCAAAGGTTGTAACTTCAGCTCCTTCCATCTTCATTACAAAGGTCTCTCATAATACTTTTTTTTTTACATCCTAATAAGCTTCACTCTGCTCCCCTGGATGTTTCACACTTCATTATATTTTAGGTGTAACACCTTCTGGTCACAGCCTAGTTATTTGAAGGATTGCATTGCTCTTTTTGATCCTGGAAGGCAAACTTGAACTAATCATGTACTGCCCCTCCAATTAGCAAAAGCATCAGATGAAGACATTTGTCAGCGTAAATCTTATACATTGCATTATATAGCTGACAGAAAAGATCATTCAGTCTTTTATTCACTTAAACCTAACAAGTCTGTGCCTTTTTTTCCCCTCTTTGCACCATTAGCTGGAAAATCCAAAGAGTAAACTCACAATAAGTCAGACCAAGAGGTTCAAAATGTTAACATGCTCTTTTTCATGGCAGGATTTCTTGTCTGTTTTGCAGGTGAAAGATTACAACACTCAATAAGAAATGAGGGGATGAGTAAGAAGATTAAAGACAACAGTGTTGCACCCTCCTGGTCGTCTTTGATCTGCTCTAAACATGAATCTTGGAACCACAGACCTCATGACTCAGCTAAGGGACTGGGTAGCAAACAAAATATAATCTCAAGCAACCTCCCTCAAGCGGAAATCTTATTCCAAGGGTAGATTACATGAAGTAGAAAATTACTGGAAAGACTAATCCTAGCTCTCAGCACCAGTGTTAGAGAAAGCCCAGTGAAACAGAATATAGCTTAAAAAGGCAATTACCAGGCAACTTTCAGCATCACTGGGTTTCTGTGAGTGTTTTCCCTACTGGCCAACGTTTAAAAATAGGCACCTTAAGCAGAAGCCCTGCACCAAGGTTAGGCCTCCTAACTTTTTTGCAGACTCAGCTAACTGCCTGGAAACTAGCACTGAAATGCTGGAGCTGCAGAAGATTGCTGTTGGATATGCATTTTTTATACATTACATTTGAGAGCAAAGCGTAAGGTGCAGATTAAGAAAGAAATGCAAACCTGGACCCAAATGCAAATCTTAATTTGATTTGATTGACTGAGAAATTCAGCACAACAGAAAAAAAGTAGTGGATGGAGGCAGTCAGTGCTATGACCCCTCTTCAGGGCTTATTTGAGGGCCCCACGGGCACTTGAGCCCAGGCACTAATTCAGCACCTAGCTCTGAGCACAGAGGATTATATGGGGTATCCCAGAGGGAACACTGGCATGGCTGCCTTAATCAGCAAGCGCCAAAACCACCCTGCAAATCAAACTGACAGGCAGGGAACATAGAGAAAAACAGATTAGTTTAAGAAACAAACAAAAACCTGAAGAATTTGCCAAAGCTGAAGGGTTACAGCATACCTAGTGTCAAGTTACTAGATTGAAAGCTCAGCCGTTCCCACTGGCGCTTAAGAAGTATGAATTCTGAAATTACTGCAATTTTTTCAAAAGCAATAGATGACTTTAACTTCGTTTCCTTAAATGTTTCCTCTTCCTCAGATGAATTCTCATGAGAAAGACTGCTCTTTCCAGAATAGTTGTCAGATGCAGGACACAAGTTCATGCATTAAAACTTTACGTGCAGCTGACACAAGCCCCTCCTGTGTCCTCTCCATAACTTATTCAATAATGCTGAAGCAAAGACCCAGTCAGATGTAACTGAAATTAATTGCATTAAATCATTTGGATTTTTTTCCCCTTTGGAGATTTAGAGTAACGTAAAAAATATCATTGCAGTGGATAGCTTACAGACATGGTTTAATTTTGAAACTCTAACCCTGCAGAAATGTTTGAACTCACTTTACAATATCTGCACTATGTGAGGATAATTTCTTGGTGCAATACTTTTTACAGCAGACAGCTGCCTATCACCACAGACTTTAAATGGGACCTAAACATTTAAGTTCCTTTAAAGCTTAAAAAAACCTACTTTTGAAAGCCATATGGTTAAACTTCCTAGAAGATATTCACTTCTATCAGAATCCTATTATCCTCACCTAAGTTGCTTAGTAGTGCACAAATCTAATGTTAAAAAGTCAGATTTGGTTTAAAGACAATTCTGGACAGAAATGTGTAGGAATTAATGGACCTTATGTTCACCAGGCTTTTCTTGGTCCTTAACCTCACTTTCCAATTCCTTTATCCAACAATCATTCAGTGGTTTTAGACCAGCCTCCACAGACTGCTGTGGAGCAGCATGACAATGTCTATGCACGATTTTAGGCAATTGAAGTCTGTTGATCAAGTATGGCAAATCTATGCCCAAATCTTCCAGTGTCACGTGCAGCAGTCCAATTCAGGCATTAGGTGACAGGCTATTGCTCACAAATCACTTCCTTCCCTTACCTCCACAGTAAGCTGGTAACCAGCTTTCCTAGCCGTCCCTCAACAATGGTATAAGGACAAATTACCTTTTAAATTCAAACCCTCAAAAAACACTAACCTGCAACTCTCTTGGAAAAAGCAAATTATGAACATAGTTTCATTCCCTACAGGTTCTGTCCTCAAATTCTGAAGCAGGAGGAATAAGGCATCTTTGTTGCCCAGAGAAGGGCAACAAAGCTGGTGAAGGGTCTGGAACACAAGTTTGATGAGGAACAATTGAGGTAATTGGAGATGTTTAGCCAGGAGAAAAGGAGTCTTGGGAGGATCTTATTGCTCTCCACAACTTCCAGAAAGGAGGTTGTGGCCAGTCTTGTCTTCGAGGAAATATGTGACGGAACCAGAGGAAACGGCCTCAAGCTGTGTCAAAGGATGTTTAGCTTGGATATTAGAAATAATCTCTTCAGTGAAAGATTGTCAGGCATTGCAACACACTCTCCAGTAAGTGGTGGAATCACCATCCCTGGAAGTGTTGAAAATGTTCTGGATGTTGCATTTGGAAATACGGTGATCATGGTGGTGGCTGTTTATTTATGGTTTTAATTATGGTTCAACTCAAATCTTCAAGGTCGTTTCCAACCATAATGATTCAATGACAGTCATTGTGTCTTTAGCCAGCTTTCTTTGCATGAAAGTGTGATTAGGACATAGGATTCCCTGGCTGCTGTTTGTTTTCTATGTCCCCAAGACATGTCAGGTTCTCTGCAGCAGAGTAACTAGTCAGTGATCCAAAGAGGTTGGGGCTCAAACACTGGATTCCAAAGCTGGAATGACATACAGTTTTAAGAAGGTTTAAACCACATCCTTTAGGGTAAGCATAGCAAGTAGCTAAAGTAGAATGCAATGTCTGCCAGGGACCAAGCCCTGAGCCCAATTTATGTTCCATCCTGGCTTTAAAGCTTTACTTTTCTGCTTTGGATGGACCAGCTCTGCCTACCCTTTAACTGTTCACTTTTACTCTCTAGTATTATATCTGAGTTTTTCAACAAGGCAGACATGCACACCATCTTATCTTCCAGCTGCCAATCGCCACCTCTTTTTTGCTAGGTTATCTACATCAATGTCTTTTCCAGCATCCAACTTATTTTATCTCATCTTTAGTGTGACTTGTCTTCCACTTGTCACAACCTTTCTCAGGACCCAGACACATGTCCACATCCATCACATCCACTTCCTTAAATTCCCATTAAATTCAGCTTCCCTTCTGGAAGCTACACACTGAGTTTAATCACTGTAAAGTCATGCAGCTACAAAATTGAACATCATAAATATTAACTGCATACTAAAACAATGGCAAAGCAATGAAAACAATCAACCACCACTGAAATGTATTTACATTCTAGGGAATCCATTTAACTGGCAGCTTGGAAAACAGCATGCCAGTTTTCCTGTGGTTCTTTCCTTCAGAAACAACTCAATGTTACATGTTCAGGTACCCTACAGATGGGGTTACTGATGTGCAACTGCTTCTGGCTGCTACTATCTGTCGAATTACTCACAGAGGTTGTAAGATAGAAATTTCTATCAGCATAAGTTTCTCACTAGCGTACAAGTCCATGCTTTCCATGCCGCTTTCCCACTCTCTTTTGGAAATAAATAGGCAACATTTATTTTTTAGGTTCTGTAGGTGTTTTAAAACTACAGCTAAGTGGCTAAGCTCTTGTGAAGATGAACTCACAGCAGACTTACACGGTTCCAGCAAGGTGGCAATTGAGACAGTGCTTTTGTAATAACATTTTGCAAAGGTCAGTCTTGCTACTTTATGCACAAAATTCCCACAAATAAAACATTCTAGACTCTTTAGTCATCTGTGATACATGAAAAAAATGGAACTGCAAAACCTTTGCTTATAGTCTTTTCATATGAAGATAGTGTTGAGAAGAGTTCACCAATCCCATAAGCATTTAAACATATTTTACAGACTACACTATTACCTTTTCTTAGTCATATTCAAACTTCTGCTGTGAGGCATTCATAAATACTTTTTCTTAATTTTATACTCACAACCGATGAAACAGAAACTTAGAACTTGATCTAGAAAGGCTAGCTGCAGTGAAGGCTAGATCAGATTCTTAATAAAACCAGACTTTAGCACATACAGGAGATCTTTGTTGACAAGAATACATATTTGTATTTATGAACTAAAGCTGAAGGGATTCCTTTTTCTGATCATATATGCTTCAAAAAAAAGGTACCTTTCATCAATTTGAATGAAGTCCATATATATAATTTTATATCCTGGGACCGTTTGGCTAACAACAGCTTTTTAAATACCTTTTTGCATGTTATATTCCCTCAGGAGAATATATTATCGCTTCTCTTAATACACCTTAATAGGTCTACAGGAGGCATCAGAAAGCCTCCTGTAGACCTATTAAGGTGTATTATTAGAAGAGCTAATAGAAGACTTGAAGAGACAGGGGGGAAAAACTCACACAATGTCTGAAATTAAGGGAAAAGACACAAAATCATCACCACCACCATCTGCAAACTCCTAGGCAATTATCTCAGCTGTGATTACAGAGATCAAAGAAATTATATTCAGCTCTTTGCACTGTTTAAGCATAAGTCTGAGGGTAGGAGTGGTGTGGACAAGCCACAGTCCCACAGTCAGGGCAGGCCAGAAGACAGAATGCCACAGGGACAGCCTTGAGAAACACAATTCCAATTTTTTTTCTTGTCCCACCAGGCTATGTAGCAATGTAAGCAGTGTACAGCTCATGCTCTCTAGTGTCCCTATGCTCCAATCCAAGTAGTGGCATAATGGCAGCCCAGAGGAAGACCTTTATGTTTGCTTGACTCACTCCTGCTCCCAATCCATCTCTTTCTGTTATCACACAGCTTTGAAAAATCTCTGAAGATTCTTTAATACTAAAGATGCTTAGTTATATTTTTCTCATGAGAGTTCAGTTCTGACAAGACCCTGATGGATTTGATATTTGCCAACCAACAATACAAATAACACAGAACCACTGCCTTGTTGACTAGATATTGCACTGTATTAAAATTCAGATACATTTTATTTTTTGGAATATGCAGTCTCACTTGCAGAACCAATCTTTGCCTTTGTTCAAATGAAAAGTAGAGTCTCTAAGTATTTGTGGATTCTAAGTCTTCTGAATTAAAGAGTATGAATGAATGATAACACAGAAAGATGGTGATGGAAGCAATGAGGCAGCAAAGCAAACTGCCTTTGCCAGATTTTTGTTAAAATGTATTTATTTCCAGCACACTCATTGTGTCATGCACATCTAAGTGTTCAAAGCAATTCTCCTGAATGATTAACCAAAGTGAACATATCCCCACAATTACTAAGCCAAAAGGTGAGTTGATGTTAGGTTTCCCCTTATTTCTCTGTACTGCTGGTTGAAAGAGATGGTACATGATTTCATGAGCTGGCATGCTGGAGAAAGGGCCCTTCAGAGCAGGACTGAAGGGGAAGTAACAAGGCAGCTGAAGAGTAACCTGGCCAGAGGCACATGCTGTGCTTTAAATGGTGCAGCCAAGCAGCTCCACCACCGGGCATTTGTTTGCAGCTAAGCAAGGGTTTTGGTGAGGTGCCTGAAGCTATGAAACAGAATTTTGATATCTTTACATCTCCAGAGACCGTAAGCACACACTGAGCTCACCAGCCATTGTGAGCAATTCTCATGGCCAAAACCCAGGGGTGTGTATGGCCTTCTCTTAACCCTTCCCTCTCAGGGATCTGCCTTCTCCTTCTTTTCTTAATCTAAGAATAACATAATTTAGAGCCCAAATTTGATGGCTTTCCTTTGCATATCTTGTAGACCCTCTTTGTGTATGTGAAAACATAAGGCCACAAGCTGGCATGAACCTAGAATTTTATAAATGTATTTTATAAATCTATTTATTAATCCTTCCTGTAAACCTAGAATTTAACTCCTCATCACATGCCTCACTGCTCAGCTGACAATAAATACAGCCTCAGGAAGCAAAGTAGTGATGGGCATGTTTAAAAGGGGAAATTTACTTCCACCATCTAACCCATCCAATGCAAAGCATCATTTTGAATATAACTGGCCTTACCTTCTCCCAGGGAGGCTACTCCTGCCATCCCACCATTACCAAAGCCTTGTTACATACACTCCAATACAGGGTTCCAAAGTGTTCTAAGGGCAAATGATAAGAAATATTTAAAATGTCCTGTGGTGATTTATTTCCCAGGGAAACTTTTCACTGTATTTGTTAATAAGTTCATTAAAAAGGGCACAGAAATCCAATGAATGTGAAAGAAGAAAGATTCAAATGAAAAAATAACCAAAAAATATCAGAACCTGCATATAGAACTGATTTGAAATGATAAAGTTGAAAATAAGCTAACCTAAAAAACAAAGGTTTGTGGAAATCACCACCATGCCCCAAAAAACAACCATGTCAAGACACACATTATGTTCTGTTGATCTTTCTTCTTACCTGACAAGAAACCACAAGTTCAACACTTTTAAGAAGAACACATCTGTATGCCACACAAAGGAAAAACAGAAGGAAAAAAACTGATGAAAGCTTGAAAAACGAACAGAAAAATGCAGCTATTTTTAAGACAGAATTTTTATCACAATCTCATCTAGAAGTTTGTGACTGTTCTTTCTCTCTAGAAATATGTATTGTCTTGTCCATATGAAACTGAATGTCATCTTTTAACCCCAGCCAGCAACTAAGAGTCACACAACCACTTCCTCTCTCCCCACCCTGAGAGTGGGACAAAAGTCAGAAAAAGGTAAACTTGATGGGTTTAGATAAGTACAGTTTATTAATTGAAACAAAATATAATAGTACTAATAACATTTGTAATGAAAATGAGAGAAAGGAATAAAACATAAAGAAAGCAAGCGATGCACAGTGCCTGAGCAGCAATTAGCTCCCTCCCAACCAACTCCCTATATCAGGCTCTATCCTGATTATGTTATTTTGTACAGAACACCCCTTTAGCCAGTTCAAGCCAGCTGCCTTGGCCATGCTCCCTCACAGCTTCTTGTGAATCTGCTCACTGGCAGGCATGGGAAACTGAGGACTCTTTAATTTAGAATAAGCAGTACTTATCAACAAATAAAACATCAGTGTTATCCATGTTATTCTGGCACTAAATCCAAAACACAGCACTGTACCAGCTATTAGGAGGGAGATTCCTGCCCTCAGCTGAAACCAGACCACTCAAAGGAGGAAGAAGTCAAGGTAAGACTGCCACTATAAGGAGATCTAGTCCCCAGAATATTCTTTGCTAACTTGGGTAAAGCAGCACTAGGAAATCCTTCCAATCACCTCCCACAGTGCTGGTTGCACTCAGCCTCTCAGGGATGGAATGCTGCTCCAAGGAGCAATGCAGCTGTGTATAACAGGGCAGATGGGACAGGACGGGTCCCATAGCTGGATTAAGATTCACAATCCCCTTCTCTGTGGCTCAGAAAACCAAATGTATCCTGGATTACATTAAAGTGTGACCAGCCAGCCAAGGGACACTCTTCTGCCTCACTACTCTGCTCTCCTCAGACCCCATCTCCAGTGCTTCGTCCAGCTCTGGAGTCCCCAGCACGAAAAAGACATGGAGCTGTTGGAACAAGTTCAGAGGAGGCTCTTTATGATCCTCAGAGAGCTAAAGCACCTTTCCTTTGGAGAAAGGCTGAGAGTTGGTGTAGTTCAGCCCAGAGAAGGCTCTGGGGACACCTTTCAGCAATACCTAAGGGATTCCCACATGAGAGCTGGAGAGGGACTTTTCACAAGAGCATGTAGAGATGAAACAAGGAGGAGAGGCTTCAAACTAAAAAGAGTAGGTTTATATTAGATACTATGAAAAAATTCTTTACTGTGACTGTGGTGAAACACTGGAACAAGTTACCCAGAGAAACTGTGGATGCCTCAGCCCTTCAAGTGTTGAAGGTCATATTGGATGGGGCTTTAAGCAACCTGGTCTAGTGAAAAGTGTCCCTGTTGATGAAGGGGGGCTGAAATTGAATGATCTTTAAGGTTCTTTTCAACCCAAACCATTCTACAACTCCTCCATTGTTGTTTCCTATTGGTAGAAACCAATTGAAACCTCTGAAATCTTCTGATTATCCATACTCATGAAAGACTAATGTGATTATTAAAATAATAGTTAAACAGTAAGAAAACAAAACAGACTATTTCAGTTGGAAGAAAACTACAGCAACCATCTAGTCCAAGTGCCCGAGAAATCCAGTCTGACCACAATTTAAAGATTTTTGGTTTTTTAAGGTCATTTCCCAAATGCCTCACACACTGACAGGCTTGGGGCATTGGCCACCTCTCTGGGAAGCCTGTACCAGGGTCTGACCACCCTCTCCATAACGAAGCACTTGCTAATGCCAAGTCTAAACCTCCCCCGGCACAGCTTTGAACCATTTCCATGTATCCTGTCAGTGGATACCAGGGAGAAGAGCTCAGCACCTCCCTCTCCCCTTCCCCTCCTCAGGAAGCTGTGGAGAGCAGTGAGGCCACTGCTCAGCCTCCTTTGCTCCAAAAGCCCAAAATCCTCAGCTACTCCCCTCAAAACAATGCTCAGAGCCCTTTCACAGGCTTTGTTGCCCTCTTCTGGACATTTGCAAGAAAGTCCATGGGATTGACATGTAGAGAGACGGGGATCTCAAACACACTCATATACCCTTTAACAATTTTCCTTAATCTGACAAAGCTCTGGAATGGAGCAACTACTAGCTTCTAGACTCTTACCCTCAAAAGCATAAATCAAAAATTTACTCTGGAATTATATCAATCTAGGTTACATTGAATTTATCAGAACTGCACAATTAGAACAGTACAGTTTGCTGTTCTGTCCTCTCAGAGCTCTGGTTCTACTTGAAAGCTCATTTTGTATTCAGCTTGAGGGTTTTTTGGTTTGTTTTACATCTCTCCTCTGGCTATGCTAAATCTTCCCTTCAAGGTCAATTTGCTTTCTCAACAATAACTAACTTAGCATCACAATGCCACAGTGGGCTATGCAAAAATTATCTTCTCTATACTTCAGATTAGGATTCAGAATCACAAAAAAACTTTCCCATGTTCACACAGGGGGTCATCAGGAACACAAATCATGCATCTTCACCCCCACTAACTGCAAGACCATGCCATCCATTTTAGAGTCAAGAATACTTCTGCATTTATTTCACTCATAAAACACATTAAATTCTTATGTTATTTTTAATAATCTGATTCTCCTTCTTGATCTCTACCACTTAATTTCTAATCCTCTTACTTTTAAGTAGAATTATTTTTAATTAAGCATGTTCCTTTATCAAGGTATTTTTATTGATTTGATATTCTGTTGTATAAAAGGTCCCAAGTACCTCTCCAGACTTATGTGCATGTTTGGACATTACAATATTGTTTTCCCTATTCTTTACATCCAGTAGTATAATGAATTCTGTGGCCTTTCTTCCAAGAGATAGACTAATAGAACAAATGTATTTATCTGGTTTTTGTGAAGCTCGTGTCAGCTTTGTGTTTTATGTTTCAAAATTTGAGAGGGCTCAAGGGTTCAAAAGTTCCTAGGTGGGGTTCATATCTAAATCCCTACAAAGAGCACAATCATAAACCCCTTTGCTCTATAAAGTCTGGGGGGGAAAAAAGTGTTTTCAATGAAGTTACTCCTCTCCCCACAACAGAATCTTCTCTGGTACTGAGACCAGCATTCAATCATTTTTATAAACACACAAAGTCAAAGTTCCTAAATGCCCTTTCCACTCTTCTTAAAGTAAGGCAATGTCTCCTCTTCTGCAATTCCTGTTTTAACTATCCTAAGTAGACTTTTATCCTTACCAAGAGGTTTGTTTAATCCTCTTAAGAAACAGTTGATCATTTCTTGTTTAGGCTTTCCATACCTAATACTAGGAGGCCATAGAAACAACATCATTGTTTCATTTATTATTTGAAAGTACTTAAATGGGGAGGAGGGAACCACATAACATAATCCATCCATTGAAAAAAAAAAAAAAAAAAAAAAAAAAAAAAGTCATTCCCTTAAAATTACAACAACTCAATGCCCACTTCTCTGGAACTACATTAGGATAGATAACGATTCATGTGTGTAACTATTATTAATTGAAACTTGCTGCCCAAAAGGAAGAATAATTAGCCCAAAAATGTTCCTGGGGACTTTAGGAGAAAAAATAGTGATGCAGAAACTACTGGCTTGTGCAATGCCCTTGTGATTTTGACATTGTGAGAGTAACTGTTTTCTCAAAATAGAATTTAACAGTGATGGGGGGGAAGAAGAGGAGAACATCCATACGACCATAAGATGAAGAGAGGCAATGAGAGAAAAACACACAGGAAAAAAAATGGTGACTTAGAAGGACAAACAGGTATAAAGATTGAACTGTTCAAGAAAAATGCTGGCTTGTCACCTACAAATTACCCAATGTCATGTGCAGAACTGGCTTTTGTGTATTAGGTGAGGAGCACTAACTTGCACTACTCTAACATAACTGCACAAGACTGTCAGAGCCCACTGTCATGATGGCAAATGTTATTTATCATCTCCTCACAGTAAAACTCCACCAAAGTTATTTAAATATTTTAATAAAATATAATTAAATATAATAATTTTACATTAATATTATCTATTGCCATACATTTCCTTTTTTTCTTTCTAATTTATGGAACCAGTATACTCTCCTCTAAAACCTTTTTACACTTATCCCTCAATGAAAACTCCTTTCCATCTGGCTGCATACTAATGTGTGAATATGTATGTAAAATAATAGGTTGCCTTCGTGCCCATATTTGCATTATTTATTTTAAGAGTTGTCACATTGAAATGGTGCTTTAAATCAAAAGATGGTGTATTTCTGACAACCCTTGGCTGACATATATCATCCTTTATCACATTACAGTGGACAAGAACATAGCAGGACATGATTTATTGCTGCCGGGACTGGCATTTTGAAGAATGGCTCCATGAAAACTTTCAAAAACATCACTATGTTAATTACATTTGCTTCCAGTTTTGAGGGTTTTTAAGGGCTCATTTTCCTCTCACAATCTGAAGGAAGCTAAGTATCAAGAAAACAGAGTCTCTACCAGTAAATCAACTATCACAAATATCCACAGCTCCAGCTGTACCTAAAATTCCCAAGGGCATGCTCAATAAGAAAGTCTATTGAGATGTAGGAGTGTTTCACACCTGAAGAAGTGTTATTAAACATTTTCATTTTCAAGAAGCTGTATCAAATATAGAGACGCACATCACTTATACCTCACAAGAATAAGTGGCCAATAAAATTTTTTACATGTGTGGCCTTATTTTGCACACACACACACAAACACCCTTCTCCTTCCAGGCATAGAATGAATTACCAAAGAGATAAACTGGAGCACTGTCATTTTCTAGAAAGACAAAAAGATGATAAAAATAAATCAACCATTGCACAGGGTTTCAGTGAGAATGAAAACCCACTGAATTTGGCAAGTTCTACCACTGTAGCTTTAAAGCACTGATTCCAGCTAAAGCAAACCAAAACGCTCTTTTTGTAGCCTTTGAATTATACAAGGTTCACAGGCTCACTTAAACACAAGACTGGAATTTGACATGTTCCTGTTTCCTATGGTATCTTGTGGGAGAAATTCTTGGCATTAAGAGCCAACAAAATTTGCTAACCTGGATATTCTCACTCAGACATTTACTTCTGCTGGGTAGATTCAATTCTCCATCTTTGGAATTGTATGAAAAAGCAAGCACAGAATGACTATTAGCTACCTGTCAATTGCTGAACTGATGTTTGCCAAAACACACGTAACACAGTACTTTGACCACGCACAATAGGTGTGCAGAGGGCACTCTAAGAATTGGATAAGCATACAAAGATACTTGCCTGGATAACCACTTGAGTCAAAAGGGTAGAAGAACTTGAAGCTTTAGAACAACTTTCTAAATCATAGAAGCAATAAAACTCCATTTTTAAGTGTGTCATCGTGGATTTTCTTATATTCATGTAACGTATTGACCTTTCAACCCATGTCGAGATTTAGGATCAACAATAAACTCTACAACACTTTGTGGCAAGTAGTTCCTCATGGTATCTTAAATCTGACTTGCTGTTTTAATCTGTTTCTCATTCTTATAAAGGAATGAGTAGACAGGATTACTTCCTCCATGTCTCCCATTAAAAGATTAGATGGAAACAATAGAGATTAAATAGACTTCTTTCTCAAGGCAGGAGAAACTCTCCTCCATTTACCCATTCCTTTAGCAAAGCTATTCCACAAAAATCTGAGCATCTGTAATGAGCTGGATATCTGTTTATGGGAAAAGCCAGTGCCTGTGAGACCTTTTCATTCCTGCTTTGTTGCAGGACAGTTTCCATTTTCTCCTGGTCACGCTTGAAGTTGAGGCAGAAGTCTGAAAAGGAACAGGTCATCTTGCACAAGGCATCTCTGTGTTTCAGGGCTGATGGGTTAATGCCAGCCTCAACTTCCATTGCTTTAGCAGTGACTCCCCAACACCTACAAACATGCTGAAAGCAGTTTCTCAGAGGACAGATACAGTAAAACATTGTTCCCTTCCTTCCAGTGAGCTGTGGTCCATTTAAGCAAATTAGATTTTACTTTCAGTCCCTACCCAGGAAATATCTGATGGCATGCTCTGGCCCAACAAAGAGAACTGAAAGGAAAATACTTAGCACATTATTAAAACTGCCCCACAAAAGTGTCAACACATTAAACTTCCTTTTTTTACCTAAGGAATTTGCCTAATTTGTGAAGAACAAACATTCGCGTGCATTTTTTTTTTTTTACACTCATTTATATGTTCTGGGGATAGTTTGTGAACAGGTACAATAATTCTCGTTGGTTCAGATCATATTTCCAAGTACACATTTGCTGTATGTTTTCAAAGCCATTTTAGCCCATCAATGTCCAAATATATTTCATAAGTGAGAAATCTCACACCTCCAAAATGTACTTGCCTATTTCCTGAAGTGCTGAGAGATACCCAACTTTATTGAGAATGCATACTTGTGAATTGAGTCTGCCAGGATGCAAAATCTGCTATTTCAGTGAATTCCATTAATTGAGTCAAAGCACACTAGAAATTTAAAATTCTCTGAGTCTTTTTGGAATAAATTTTTTCTGCAAGAAAACACTCAAGGACCTAAAGCTGTCTCCCACAGAGAAGGGCAGAAGCCAGTAGGCTAATTCAGCAAGGCTGATCATGCACAGATTGTTAGCCTTTCCTCTGCTCTAAGAGAACTCAACGAGGACAGAAGGAAACACCACAACTAGACAAAAATCAAATTTCATGCCACGTAAAATCTTGAAATCTTTTAATTTCATTTAAACAAGATTCAAACTGTGAACATCTTCCAAGAAGATTCAAAACTTTCTGTGCAAAGATGCAGAATTAGTGTTTCAATTAAGTAGGCACAAGGGAACATAAATAGGTTCTGAGGAATGCTTAAGGCAGTGGGAGAATCTTATCTATACACAGAAATAACTGATGGGAGGGAATGAAGAAGAATGAGACAGATTCTTATCAGTGATGCCCTCTGAGAAAAGAGACACAGACTGAAACACAAAGTTGAATAGAATATGAATAAATTCTGAATAGAGCAAAGCCATTTTTGGACCATTTGAGTGGTCAAACACAAGTTGCCCCCGGTGACTGGGAGGTCCCCATCTGCAAATATACTCCAAAGTAAATTGGGCAATGTTCTGGGCAACCTGTGGTAGCTGGGCCTGTTTCAACAATGAGCTTGGAACAAACAACTGCAGAGGTCTCTTTCTGTCTCAACCATTCTGTGCTTCTCTAGTGAAGAGGCAGGAGGACAAAGATGCCCCTGCTGTCAAAGCCATTGTTAAACTGCACAGGCAGTGTGTAGCCAAGACCTCAGTGGTGGAACAAACCCAGCATCAGCTTTGATTTGATAACCCTTGTGGCCCAGCAGGACCATTCTAAGCAGGGCTCAATGTCACATTGGCATGAGCATACAGCCTTAAGTTAGCAGAGGCTTGATGGACATCACCTGAATCTGTCTATAAAAAATAATGGAAATATATCTCAAAAGGAAGTCAGCTAGAAGAAAAAAAAAATCATTTTCTGTCTCCCCTTTGTGTTTGTTTTTGTTGGTGGTGGTTTTTTGCACTGGGGGTGGTTGTTTATGTTGTTTTGTTTTAATTCATCTGTCAGTAGAACCAACAAGCCCAGTGCATTCCCCTGGGAGTTTCACTGGGAAGGTGCTCCTGGTTCAGGACTTCTCAGTCCTGAGGCCATCTTGTCCAGCTAGCTACAGCCTCCTCCTCCTCAGCAGCTTCTGCCACTGCACAGCCTTACTGCATTTTTTCTGGTTTTCTGCAATTTGCTGAAGAGAATCAGCAACACAATCAATGACTTAAAATAAGAATGAGCTAGACCTAATATGTTTCATTCCTTCCCAAAGAGACATGAAATGGAGAAAAGCATTTTGTAATACCACATAATTTCTTAGTATCTCAGACAAAAAAGGAGACTCTTTTTTTGATGGTCTGAAAATGTATTCCTTCCAAATAGAAAGGAGTAACTTGAAATAAAAGTATTCCATTGATCTTTTTAGTGCAACTATTTCATACACACATCTTTACCTATTTAGATATATTATTTTCTTCTGTACTTGAGGGGTCACTCTTTGTTACTCGGGAATCAGCGTCCAAACAGTTTTTTGACCTAAAATAAAGCTCCAAGCCCCTCACTGGTCCTCTTTTAATAAATACAGCAAGTATAGTCCACACTCAAAGAAAAATCTTAGATATAAAATATTTGAGGTCCACATGTAATTGTTCCATTGTGCTTATAATGTTTCCCAGCACAAATATATTTTATTTAAAATGTATATAAATACATTTTAAATAAATGTATTTAAATACGTTTATTGTATGTATTTATAAATATAAAATATAAATAATATTTGCATTAATATTATTGCAAATATAAATTTGCAATATAAAATAAAATTTGCATGTGATTATTAGAAGAAAGCAAACAAAAAAAAAAGAAAGAAAAAAAGAAAAATCAGCAGTACACAGACAAAGAATGCCACTGCTCTACTTTCTGGGTGACTTCAGAGCCGGAATGTTTTTGGTTTTTTCCTTCAAAATGTATATTTAAACACCTAGATTTACAAATTATCACAGTATCACTAAGTCAGTTTGCATAATACAGGCCACAGAGAGATTTCACTCTGGGATTCCACACCTGGCCCAACAGCCACTGACCTCTGTTTTAAGCCTGCCATGCCTCAGAAAATTCTATTTGGCCTCTCTACAAGGAAGAGGGGACAAAAAAGACCTCTCAAGTTTCCACCCTAAGCTGCCATCCACCCAGTGTTATTAAAGTGTTACAGTTATTGTGATGCCCAGATGGCAAAAGCAACACTAGTTTTAAGTTGGCTAAAACTTGGTCTCCAATAAATGACATGTTACCCCTTAAAAACTTTGAAGAGATTTTGATCCATTTCCTTAAAACTTCCCTTAACCTTCTGCTGCTTTCCAGAAAATAAGAGATGGTTGTCCTTTACAGCTGTTAACATTTATCTGCATCACATTTATTATTGCCCATACTAAATGCATACCCTAAGGATGCTGGCACACTCTACCACATCACACACACACAGATACAATTTGGCAAGCAGGGAAGGGTAAACAGGATTACCCCTCCTCTGAAACACTGGTAACTGGCCAAGATTAAAAAAATGAGAGGTAAAGTGTGGTAATCCTGTCAGAGGCATCGAAGCCTGTAAAGTTTTAAGCAAATCATCAGCTTTTGGATCAAGAATGGGAGAGTTTGAGGCAGAGCAGCTAAATAACCACTGAGCTCCAAGGGAAAGCAATAGCCAAAAACCTTGGTGAGCAGTTGGAGGTGGAGGAGACACAAGGAATAGAGAACTATGCAGCTTCTGTAAACCTAGCAGAAGAACAAAGGTACTGGGAGATGAGGAATGCTTTCAATGAATAATAAATGATGAGGCAAAGACAATTCTGGAGCTCACACTGCCCAGCTGCAAGTCAGTTCCCTCAACTGTGTTAAAACTCTGGCATTTTAAGCTCAGTTTTTCCACTTTCTGGTATGCTACTTTACCACAAATGGTCTCTGGACTTGAAAGGCAGCAAACCTTTCTCCAAGTTGCTCTACAACTGACCGGGAGTGAAGAGGCTGAGTGCCTGTGCCATTCCAGACAGAATTGGCTTAGTTGCACCAATTACAGAAGCCAAGTGTGCAAGTTCCTATGTACACTAAGTACGTAACCTGCATAAAAACAGTGCCTTGAGATGTTTGACTGTTTTCTATGACATGAAGACCTTAATTACAATAAATAGGGTGTTTTAGTAGGAAAGGGACAGGCACTGGGTGATACAGCTTTTAGAATCAAGACTGCATCACAAATTCAGGTTTCGTATAAAAAAAAAGTAGCAAATCTGGACAGGTATTCCTTATTTTGTAGAAATTTTATGTCTTAATCAATCTAAAAAGAGTTCAGAAGGTTCCCTCCCAATTTTCCACATGCTAGGTGTCAGCACTCTGTCTTATAATTTACACTGTTCTAAAGCCTCATGCCACAAGTGAGCTCTGCAATTTTAAACAGTCACCTACTAAAACCTTTATATTATATGTATTGCCACAAGGGTCTCCCCCCTAGTGAAGGTGCTTTTCTGTAATCAGGTGCACAGATGCTTAAACATATCTATACATACTGGTTCAGAACAGTTGTATGCTTTTTATTCTGTATGATTCTCCTTGAAAGGTTGAGTCAAGCATGATGGATTGGAGGTGCAGTTAAAACACAAAGTCATCCAATGACAGTCTGACACAGGGCATTTGCCTAAGAAAGTACTCCGTGAGCAGGCATTTTGGGCCAAATAAATCAGCCAAAGCATTTTCTCTAGTTTTTCCGAATGATATTTTATTAAAGCTTCTACATACCATCTTAAAAATCATCTTCATTAAATGCCGTACCCGATGCCTGAAACAGCAATAGTTGAGAAAAAGCAGCAGAGTGCTGTGTATATCATGGGCAAACTCTTGAATGTCATTTCTCCTAGTTAGCTATAAGCCCAGCACCACCACTGCCTTCTTTATATGCTTTGCTGATAGAAGTAGCACACAAAAAACCCAGACCAAGACAGCTGTTAGCACTATAAAACTCCCTGCTTTAAACTACCAAGACAAAGGCTTGTGGAGGCAAGCTGAACTGCCAGCCAGAAATTACACCTCTCTCTGATATGGCTTTTGGTGATTATCTGCCTGCATTGCTTTCAGCTGTTTCCAAGAATACAGAAGAGCTCTTTCATTTGCATAGATGTTCTTTTCCATTCTGTTTCAGACAAATAGCTACCAACAGTTACTCGCTGCATTTGGAACCGGGTCCTCAGATGTGACGCAGCTCTTCAGCAAGGCTGACTCTGATAAGAACTACTCAAAATATTTTTTTAGCTGAAACACAATGTACCTTTTGCAATCCACAATGATATGCCAACATGTACTGTAATTATTGTCATTTACAGAAAGCCACAATTTGTCTGATTTTCAAGAGTATTATAGAGAGGAGGAAAATAATCCCACAAGGCAGCAGTAGTACAATGTATAAAAGAATAGCACAGGATTCCATTCTCTTTTTCAGAAGCCTACTGCCTTACCATTGTTCATTCTGAATTTTGGTTATTTTCCTAAAAGTATGTATTTTTAAATCACTGTTCCTCCAAAACCAGTATGGGCCATACTTATGAAATCATGGCAATCTTCTTAAGAGTCTAACTTTCCACCCATCAATTACAGTTGAGCTACACAAAGAGAACATCACTACAGTCAAACTATTCAATATAGGCTTGATTTCAGAAAATTTAATATCAGGAATATCCACATTATTTAAAAAATATAATATAGGGCAAAGGCAGCTGTTTTCTTGATCACTCAAAGATAGCCACATACAACTTGTAGTGGGAGTAGAGTTAAGGGGATAGAGAATTCTTTAGTCTAGGGTCTCCCCTACCCCACCAAAAAAGAAATAAAAATTGGAGAAGCAACCACATATTCATAAAGAAATCCTGCATTGCCAAATCTTTTGTGGCTAAAAAAAGGCTCTCGATAAATAAAATCCATTGATCCCCAAGTATTTTAATTTGAAACTATGTTTCTTGCAAGTATACTGGCCCTACTAGTATACTTGAAAGCGTGTTTTAAAGGTAAATATATTAGAATCAGGAAGGCTCTAGGAATATGGGATTTGCAGTGACCCATTTGTTGTCATGGTACGTCATCTCCCAGGGAAAACAAAAATAAAAGAAAGAACCACAAACAAACACTCCACAAAGAGTCCCAGGAATCTAACAACAGTTCTCAGCAGGGTCCTCTTTTCCAATCCCAAGTCAAACGTTTCCCTTTCTTGAAAAGGATGTGGGCAATTGCTAACCACTGAAGTAATGAAGAGTGGCTTGAAAATGCATAAGCAAATTCAGTAATTTGAGGTGAGATTAATGCCATCATTTAAAATACACTTTACTAAACACGTTTTAAAAACATCTTGGGCCAATTTTTGAGGTCACCAAGGTAAAGACTGCAATTCAGTGCTGCACAGACCGAGCTCCTGATTTGATTTCCAGGAAACCCAAGTGCCAGGCTTCATAGGGTTTAATAGCCTTCACTGACAGCAGCTTAGTCACCAAGATGCTTGTGGCAACAGAGAGGTTTTTAAGCACCTCTTGCAGAGAATTCAGCTCCACATATTCAGTGCATGAAATACAAATACCCACTGTGATGAAGAAACACTAGGAGCAATTCAAGGAAAATGTTCTTTCACTTTAATGACATCAATTGCCAAAAAAGGGAACCTTCCTCCCTCGATGAACAATTGCTGGCCATCTGACAAAGCCTCCAAGATGAATAAACTTACCTACAATTAACTAAAAAAAAATACCTTGATATTCTTAAAGACTAAAAGGTGAGAATGTGAGGGGCAGCCAGGTCAGTGGATCTTAAACCTCTGCTAGGAAGACAAGATCACCTCATGATTAGCAGTGCTATGAGAATCACCAGCATTCATCACAAATCCCAGCTACCTCTTGGATGTTGAAAAAACACAGAAAAAATTGCATGATTGATGATAACTGCCCTGATATCTTGAATAGAATAAGTAGTGAACAAGTATCAATTGAATCTGACACCTGAAGAAGTCATGTGAGACCAACGTCTCCTCCAGCTCCAAATATATGTGTGATTGCAGATCATATTCTGGCCACACTTGTTTGGGCAGATATTAGAGGTTTCATTCTGCCATTAGAGATCGCATTCTGGCCACACTTATTTGGACAGAGGTTACAGAAGCTCTTAAACCTTTAGCAAAGGTATTATTAGAGTAGTGAGCAGTGATACATCATCCCTTCAACAAGGGCAATGGATAAAGGCTTCCTACTTTTCCCCTGAGAATAGCAGGAAGACACCCTTGCTACTTTTCACTGATTTATTGTTTTAATATGAGAGATTTTTAGGTCTAATCATCCCTAAAGGCCTAGCAATCAGGTCTTCAGGGCAGGTGAGCAGAACTCAGTTACAAAAGGGGCAAAATTCTGATGTTCTTTGCTCAGCCAGTGCCTGAAAATTTGGCTTTGACTCTCCCAGGGCTCACATGAAAGGTTTTTTTCTGCCTTCTTTGTCTCAGCTTAGCCACAAGGTAATGGACAAACTGCTGAAATCAGGTTTCTTACTGGCATCGTGCAACCCTTCCATTTTCCTCTCTCTGGAAAATGAGAGTACAGCATCTATCTGTTGGTCAGTCTTTGGGGGGCCACAGACAAGTCAGCCTTGTGGGCAGTTCAAGAAGTGTCAAATGGCCACAGGTTGAAATAAATCATTGCCTGATAGTCTCACAAGTTTGGAGCAAGGCTGCCAATACAAATGGGAATTGTCACAGTATCTCTCAGGTTTGACCAGGGATCATTAAATACATTTCAGCTACTTAAAGCAGGATGTCCAGTCAGCATTGCATTACAAGGTGCCAATACCATGGAAGCACTCTGTATTTAATCAGCTGTCAGCGATTTGGAGTTTTCCAGAGAAAACTAGCCCTCAATTCCCAATTACCTTTCATACTGCACTCAGGGAAGATGTCCAGATCAAATGTTGTACTTTGTGTCTCGTAATGATGTATAAGAGCTTGAAGCAGGACGTAATTTAGGGGTTGTATTTCTTTTTCCTCTAATTAGAAAATATTTTAGTTTCCACTTTCTACTAATGCAAATGTCATTACTACAGGCCCGGGAAATTTTACTGTGGAGTATGGGCAAATGTAATGGGCTGAAACAGAGTATCCTGGAAAAACTATGCAAATCACCATGTACTGTAACTCAAGCTAATAGGCAGACTTCATCTTTCTTCCACAAAGGTCAAACATATCCTGCAGTCAGGAAGGAAGGAAAGAAAAAAATTATAAATGAAGAAAAAAAAAAAAGACACTATTTCCCAGCAAGGAAATTTAATGGCAATTCATTCATAGAACGTAAGTACAAAGACACGAAATAGTGGTGGCAGATTTGTCTTTGCAGATGGCGTAAGTAAAAGTCTTACAAAAAACTCTCTTTGACTACTATATGCACCTATTCTGCCCATTTCTGGTGTCTCCACTTTGGCATTGAGACAAAAAAGCAGAATTTACAGAGGAGAAAAAACAGAATCACGCAAAACAGACAATGAAGTTCAATGCAAATTATGTACTTAGAAGCAGACCAAAAGGTGCCTCAATCGAGATCTGCCAGTACGTACACCACAAACTAACTTCTGACAATAGATGGCCCTTTACCACAGAAAATAAAAATACAGCAAAACACCATGTCTGGGAGCTGAAGTTAGACTGATTCAGAAGAGAAATATATTTTCCCTGAAGAAGACAAAAAATATATTTTACCCTTTGAATTGCTTTAACTCAAAAAAAAAACCAAAAATACAAAAAATAACCTTGCCAAGAAGGCATGTTACATCTGATTTAGACACCAAAGACTACCTTTTTAAATTACCAAATGAAATTCAAGATAGATCTCCACAGTTGGTAATACTAAACTATTACATACTATCTTATAGTTCCGGAATAAAGGACTCCTCATTTTCCATGCTTTGCACAAGTTAAACATCACTTCTAAAGCACACAAGAGAATATTTTTCTTAGACTATGAGCCTTTTCACATTTGTCTAGACTAAAGCTGTAACCTATTTTTTGCTTTCAGTACTAGAAATCCCCATCCAGAGTCCAGCTTTCTCTGTAGCTGCACAGCACAAATTCATAGGTGTCCTGTTCCTTGAGCTGCCCCAAGCAAACATTCACATACAGCCTTGCACGGAGTTTAACCAGACTGCTATCTCTCGATATTAGTCCTGGAATGAATTGCTCTGATCCTCTCTATTTTGCCATGGGCATCATCCCTTTTATGTGCTTTACAGAGAAGTACTCTTTTGTTTAGGTCAGGCTTCTCTCCTTCTTTAGCCATGGCCCATCAGCTGCCATCAAAGATGAGAATCTTCCACATGCTCAACTCCAAATCTCCTGAATTCAATGTCTACATTACAAAAAAATAAAACATCTAGAATAGATTATAATCGACCTGGACAGAGTGCGTAGGTTTAGTTTTCTAACAGCTTGGCTATCTGGCCTGCTGCATTCACATCTACTTAGCCTACAGTCAAATATCACTTCAGTGTTTAGGGTAAAATAATAGTATAACCTTCTTTTATTTTAAAATCCTGTCATATACAGACTTCATCTACTGAAATCCCAAAGAAACTGAGATGTCATTGGGTGCAGATACCAAAATATACCAGATTTTTGGATTTTATACTAGCAGTTTCAGTCATTCATAAAGGGTAAATGGCAGAAATACTCTATAACTTTTTATTTCAAAAGAATCACAGCAATATGGGTGTCACTAGGTTGAGCTAATTAAAGACAGTTTTGAAAGGCAGGGATTTCCTTCAGTTTTCACTGAAGCCAGTGGGAGTCAGGGAGAAAAAGCCACACATCAGGACTAGATTACACATGAATTCTCCTCTTACCTCTGTTCATGTTGTCTGACAAAAGCAAACATGATTAAGTGCTATTGTTCAGTGATCAATTTTCAAATTAAGGTATTACAGAAATCTATCCCTTTCATTTCTAAGCACCAGCGGTAACAGTGCTACCATCAAATACATCTGCTTCTGCATAATTCTTTTTAAAGCTGGCATTGCTTAGGCTTTGCCTTCTGAGACAGCAGGTTTTCACCTTGAGTAATACCATCATCCAGTTATCTTGTGCTTCCTTTTGGCACTGTGTTATTCTTTTTCTAGTCTCTTCATCCCTTGGATGAAGAGCTTTCAAGCAAGGACTAATCTCTGCTCTGTGCGGCACAGTTCACAGATTAGCATGGTCCAACATTTCCTCCAAAAATCAATGTAATTTCTCAGACATGTTTTCCCTGCTTTTTTTCCCTCTGAATACTTGCAACAGGGCAGAAGGAATGAACTGTCCATAGTGGAATGAAAAGGAAAATGCTATTCCCTGTTGTCTCAATTTTCGAGTCCATACATAATAAAAATCTAAAATAAATTCTATTTTATAGACAGTTTTATGAGCAATTTAACTCTGAGAAATAATTTAAATACTAATAAGAGGAAAAAACACATCTCATTATAAAACACTTTCATTAACTCCAGTATTCTAAAAGCTGTACAAAGGATAAGATTCCAGTCACTGTTTCCCACAGAAATTTAGAAAGGCTATAGATTGCTCCTTATCTTTATTATGGGGAAGCAGACACAGCAGATTAGTAGAAGATGAGAATTAAGTCTAAGTACATCTGTGGCTCAGAAGGAAAATGTGTTTTAGTAAGCTTACTAAAGGACAGGTGTTTAACAACATTCAATATTGATTTTATTTTCATGGTCCTATGGAAGTCAGTAGAATTTTTTTTTTTTTTTTTACACACTAAAACTTAACACTAAATGCTTCTAAAATTGTCTTTAAATATGCATGAAGAATTTCAAAAGGTTATTGGGAGATTCAGATGCATTAAAGAATACAGCAGTACTGAAGTCTCATTTGGCAAAACATTTTCAGATTTTGTATGGAATACTGTGTCATCCTTTTGTTCATTTTTTTTCCTTTTAAAATAAAGCTTTCTGGGCTGAACAGCTGGGCAAACACCACGCTGCCCAATAGCAACTCTCTTGGCTGGTGCTCCTTTTTCTCCAATTAAATTATATTCTTAATTCTCATAGCTGCCATAAAGTGTCCTAGGGGCAGTTACACCAGAGTGTAAACTACACCAGTCCTTGGAGACATGGCAGTGTCACAACACACCTTGTCTTCATGGACAAGGCCTCAAAGAGTTTAACAGGAGACAGGCTGCAATGTATCACATCCACAGCCAAAAACTCAAAGCAGTCTGTAAATACCACTTTCACCTATCACATCTACTCATAAAAACATATGTGTGCATCAGTGCTGCTCCTCCTGCTCAAATATGTTTAAGTACAGGTGTAGCCTTAATTTAATAACACACCAGGTTGCAAAAGCATGCTCAACTGAACCTATCCTTACAGGTTTGCAAACATAGGTAGGTCAGTGAGGGGCACATACCCCAGGGTGGATATTGAACATCTAATCTATTGTAAAAAGCCAGGGCTTTTGCTTTACCTATTAAACTGTCTTTATCTCAACCCATAAGTTCTCACTATTAACCTTCTGATTCTCTTCCCATCCCACCAGGGGGGAAGGAATGAACAGCTGTGCTTAGTTGTTGGCCAGGGTTAAACCATGATACTGAGGAATTATAAATACCTAAGTAAACATCACTATATTCACTAACATTGAGGACACACTGAGGAAGATTAAGAGTTTGGTTCCACGGGACTGCAAAGCACAAGCTATCGAGCAACACTGAAAAATTACTTTATTTACCAAGAATCAATCTTAAGCTAAAATATAATTCCCTCTTGGAATCACGAGGTCAGTAGTATATATTTATAGAATTGTAGCCTAATTAACTACTGGTAATTAAATCTATAAATAAATGGAAAAAGAATAGATCACATTTTGTTTAATTGCCTTAATTAAAAGCTGGAAGCTAGCAAGTCAGACATATTGCCTGCTTTCACTGAGTGAACATTGACAAAGCTTGCTATGAAGTTAATATTCTTGATTCTGGCACATTACCAGGCTGTTGTTATTCATGAGGAAGAGCCTCCCTTCAGCCAGCTATCATGACATTATTCATAACACATTAATCATCTTCTAGGTGCTTAACAGAAATTGCCAATTCAGCAGTTTGTTTAGGTAATCTGGAACAGAGCTGGGAGGGGGAAAGAAAATCTTAGCATTTTGGTTTCAGAGATTTTAAGGCTGCAACATTTGCCTTTAATATACTCCTTTCAGCCTAATTCCAAATGTTTAGAGGTGTGACAGCAAAAATTTGAAGACACACACTTGCATTCTTGACCAGTAACCCCAAAACATAAATTATGTCCAAGCCAATTTCTAATGTCTTGGACAACAGTCATTCAGTCAGTCTTAAAGAAAAACAAAGAAACTTCCAATTAACTTGAGGTTTCTGGTGTTACAACTTGAAGTTGGTTTTTTGTTTGTTTTAAATGGAAAAGCTGTGCTGGATAAGGTTAGATATTACAGCAGAGCTTCTGCACATCACAGCCTTTTCAGACATGCACAAAAGTATTGTTTTTATGACTTAATGTTCAAGCTGCAATGAGGCCCCAGAGATACCCAGCTGTCATGAAAACTCTGCATTTCATTATGAGAAGAGTGAAAAGCATATGAGCCAGTCATTTGAAGGGTAGATGCAGTGGGAAATGACTGAACACCCATTAAACAAAGGAAGAGAAAGGATCTAATGAGGCTTTGGTAGTAACAGCCACTGCAGAAGTTCATGAGAGTGAGGAGAGGAAACAACAGGTCAAGAAATGGGAGGGCAATTTATTCAGCTGGCAAGCTCTGAGGTGCAACAGCTGCAAGACAGCAGCTAGAGAGGCTAAACGTGTCTCTGTTTTCCTGGCAAAATGAAAACATGTGAATTAGGGTACAGATAAAAATAAAAGCAACCCACCTGTCGATCATAAAGCACAGCTAATAATTGTGCGTGTCACGTGCATAGTCAGGAGCCAAAGGAATATGCTGTTTTCCATGACTCATCAGCAGTGGGCACAGAGACTCTTGTAAACATCATCCAGTAGAATTTTATTCATTCTGAACTATACTTTAGGGAGTTTAGTGGACACTGTTAAAATTCTTCAAGCAGCAGTGTGGAAAATCATGCTAACAAATAACCTACCTTTGTAATAATCATCTGTGCATTGAACGTAACAGTAAGCCACAACAGGCTGTGCATCAATAGGCTATTGGCACATGCTTTTGAAGGCATTCTGAGGACCAAAACAGAAGGCTGAGTGCCTCCATCCATCAAAGAGCAGCCCCAGCAGCCTACTAATGCACACCCTGGCCTAGCTAATTTTTATAGGAAGAAGGCTCAATTGTTATAGGAGCAAATCTCTAATTTTTGGTTCTCAAAAGTAGTTCTCAAAACACCTAGAGGTAACACTCATCTCTCTCTAAAGACAGTGTTTAAAAGAGAAAAATAGGCGCCTTTTAAAGATATGATTTCTCTAGAGGGATGATTTTCAAAAGGTAGTATTAGTTTAGGTACTGTTATTAGAGGAAATGCTTCAGAGCCTATGCACTTACAGCCTGAGACTGAAAAGGGCCACTCTTGAGGCAGGAGTTTTATTTGGTGGGTTATTTTCACCTCTGATAGGGAACAAAACCCAAAGAGCTGAGCCAACTAATCCAAGGTCACGGAATAACCTAGCAACAGGACAGAGATGAACCTGATTCTCCACATAACCAATGGAAAATATAATGGAGGTAGGTCAGCCTGAGTTTCCTAAACCTTTTGCAACTCTTGTATCTTCCTCATAAAACTAGTTTCCTACTGAAACTGAACACTGAAAAAAGTTCTGGTGACGAAACAGGGAAGGCTTAGTGAGCAGGGGGTACTGCTGGCAGGTTTCTGCATTCACTGCAGAAACCAATAATTTTCATAATCCTTAAATTCTGACTAAAAGATTACATTACCATTAGGCATAAAGAGTTCCTTCTTCCTGCATCTAAGCAATACAATGCAAGAACAAGATTAAAGGCAGAGGATTACAGAAAATGCAAGAGATCAAGTTATTTGCTTCAAAGACATTCATTTCAAGAAAAAAACCAGCATTCAGTTATCATTGTAACAGAGTGAGTTAGTGCACATATAGACTGACGAGATGCATTTGAAACTGTAAATTTTCCAAACCCTGAGTAATTTTCCATTTTCTTACAACAGGCTGCAACAGAAAAAAAAAACTCTATCACGTACAGGCTTGGTCCAGAGTTGATAGCTTTTAACCCATCTCGCCTTCTAACTGAAGACCTGAATCTGCTGGGTATCTTTGCTTCAGAGTAAAGGCTTTCCACTGAAAATAATCTCTAAAAGCAAATTTACTTGGAGGAAGGTGGGTAATTTCAAGAAAGGGATGCATCTTAGATGCCTTTGTATTCCAGCGGAGTTTTAGTGGCAAGGCTTATGCGAAAAACTGACCTGACATTTGTTAAATAAAATCATCTATGGTAATAAGATAATATTCTTTCCTGGACATTGCATTCAAAAGAAATGAGGGAAATGTTACTGGATGAAAAATATAATTCGCCAAAGAAAAGCTTAATAACAAACAAAAATAAGTGCGTATCAGATGATGTTTAAAGAATATAAAAGCAACTTCAGCCATCAACCACAAGACCTGAAAAAGAAGCAGACCTTAAAAGCACTAGGAAAAGTTGAGTTTAAGTATTGGGAACTTCTCACCACCACAACAAACAGACAATAAGACAAGCTGCTAAGGAAAATTTTGGAATTGATTATCAGCAACAGACTGGACACTCATTCTTAAATAGCTTTAGAGTAAATAATTCTGCTTTGCCACAACCACAGAGCTAACCACATATTCTCTATCTCAACAACACAGTGGCATTCACATCATCTGGAAAAATCCCTTTACCCAGGAGTATTCTCCTGGGAAGCAGAGAAGCCTCAGAGAAAAAGGAAAACAATAATTATCTGATTTGCTTCTCCTGTGTTTTGCTCCTTTGGAATGTGTTTGGACATTGTTTACCAACAGGTGTTTGTTTCATTGGTTTCTGCTGTGAGTTGTTTTGACTCAATTGCCAATAGGGGCCAAGCTGTGTCGAAACTAGAAAGAGTCACAAGTTTTCATTATTATCGTTTTAGCCTCCTGTAGGTATCCTTCCTTTATTCTTTAGTACAGTTTAGCATAGCATTCTTTAATGTAATATAGTATAATATAATAATAAATTAGCCTTTTGAGAACATGGAGTCAGATTCATCATTCCTTCCTGCCACAAGGGTCCCAGCAAATATAATATAACACTACATAAAATTGCCTATCCCAGAGCGCATCTACTCAACGAAGTATTTTTAAAACACTGGGTTCCTCTGTACTTAAGGGAAAAAAAAAAGGCAACCCAAGAAAAGCCTAATGCACACAAAAAAAGTTGCACAGTGCCACCACCTGCACAGAAGTTTGCATTCACTTAGACCCTTCAAGCCAAAACGCCAAGCAGTATAATTATGCTGCTTGCTTTGAATAACACTAAGAAACTGCTCTCCTGCACCAAGGAACACTTTAAAAGACAAGTGAAAAGCAGTCACCAGTAGGCATTACTGTTGTGTTTGTTATCTCCCTTCCATGTTTCAGGCAATCTCTCCCTCTACACAAGAGCACTCCCATGCATGAAGCAGCCCAGCGGTACAATTACAGCTGATTATATTCATTCAGCTCTCATTCTGAGAGCAGCACAGTGCTACTGGTGAGTCTCTGCTGGCCACAAGAGTTCTCATGCAGCTGCTAAGATGGAGGTGATGGGATGGACTGAAGAGATGCCAAATATCCACCAGAAGATAGAACTATGTTTCTGCATCACAGCCTAATGTCTTCCAGATTTCCTTCAAACAACACTCCACCAGTCTGCTATTTGCTCATCCAACCATGCACATTCTTCATTTAGTTTTCTGGCTGGCTACATTTTAGGGCTTTGCCCTCATTTGACTCTGCGACAAACTACATATTCTCTTTAAGCAGTGTGTCAAGTAAGATCTGTGAAAAACTGTCCACAAAATCAGTTGCAGAAATAAAATCCATTCTGTTCCTCTCACTGGACTAATTGGGCCATTACTGCAATTCACAGAACCTGATCAGATGCTCCACTCCATTGTCAATTGCATATTTCACCGCTAGCACAAGCTCAGCCCTACATCAAGCAAACTGGTGAGGTGGCAAACTCCTCCTGACCTTGTCCAGTTTACCAGTCACTCCAGGGAGTGAGCCAGCTGACCACAGGTACTAAAAGGAGAAAACCACAAGGTAGATGGGAACCACTTCCATTGCTCAGTATCACTCACCAACTTTACATAGGTAACAGAAAAGGAATAAGACAATTAGGATCTCTCATCTTGTCTTTACATTTCTTATTTTACTTGCAGTTATTTCTCATTTTGTTTTGTGCTTAAACAGCAAAGTAAAGCTACAGTGAAAGCTTTAGATGTATCTATCTATATGCTACTGAAAAAAAAATACAAAACAACAAAACTCCCTGAAAAGACCTTGGTATCTTTTACTTGCAGTAGAAAGTTTCTCCAGCATAAAATAAAAATCCATTTCTGAGGAGGGCAAGAGGAATGCTTTTCTCCTATGAGTCAACAGATTCACAGGCAGGGTGGGGAGGGATAGAAAATGGGTCAGCTACAAGCAGTCTTAGTAAGAATAGATACTGCCTCTAATTCTGCTGCAAAATTCAGTATGACATGGAGGAGGTGGCATTTGGTGGGAGAGAGATTGATCCTCCCCCTGGGCATGAAGCCACCCAGACCCTTTGCTGGGAGAAACAAAGATAAAGGAGTTGACTTGCATTGTTTCACAACATACAAAAAATTAGGAATCAGGTAGCAATAGCATCTTGGAGTGGACCTACTGGAGATTACCATCCTTCAGAGTTTTGCTTATACACCTGATAATTCTCTTTTGGATAAAAGGAAAAAATAAGCACTTTTGAAAATACTACCAGTAAAGTGCCCCAAATTAGCCACTTTTGAGAATGAACATAGCAAGAACATCTTCCAAGAAAAACTTTCCCTAATATACAGTACAAATATTTCTCCCCAGTGTAAAAGGGCTCATGATGAAAAAATAAATCAGCCCTGTAGTGAAGAGATTATGATGATTTAATCCCAGGCAGCCCTGCAAATATGAAATTATAGAAACACACTTGTGGAATTATTACCTCACTTCTTTGCCTGGCAGCACACGGAAGTTTAATTCAAACCTGTTAAATGGCTCCAGGCCTACCAGTACATTCTAAAATGACACTTCCTCATCTCTAGAGTAAAAACCCTATAGCCTCTCTCTCTGCTGAGAGAGCCTGAGGCAGGTGTAATGCAGTCCTAATTCTGCTTTAAGGCAGCATCATTCTATTCTTTGTCACTGAACACCAGCATTCATTATTCATTCACCCACTACATATGAAAGGACATGGAATTACTGCCTGTGAACCTTAAGGGTATCAGGGAGAAATACAAATTTAATTCTCATTAAGCTATGAGTGCCAAAAGAAGTTCCGACTTTTTCCACCAACTCACCTTCTCTCCACAAAGCCTGCACACAAATTTGCACATCTTATTTTGACTGTGTCCTGGAAAGGAAGAAAGATCTGGTTTGAAAGACCCAATCCTCCTGAATTGAGGGCAGAAGGTCTTCATACAATATCTCTGCTCTTTCTACTGACCTAGCTGCCTTCAGGAAAATGGCAAGGATGCTGACTTCTAGGCTTAATGACAGTATTTAAAATCTTCATTTGCTGCAAGCTGACCTGTCTGAGCTCTCTTGCTGCAATTGTCCTGCTCATCAGCAATCCATTGTTTCATGAAATAGAAATAGTCCTTGACCATTCCTCCCTACTTATGTTGTATATGATAAAAATCAAGCTGAGGTCCGTGCTGATGAGTCATGTATTTATATAAGTTCTGCAGTCACACATCACAGGAGACAACAAGCAGGCAGAGAACCACAAGAGACAGGGAAAGTACCCAGAATCAGCCTGTGCTACTACCAAGCAAAGTCATGCACAAGCTGTAGCATGTACAGTTCTCCCAGCAGCAGTCCCTCATGGGTAAATGGTGTGAAGCACACAAGCAACCTTCTCAGACAAGCCTGCACAACTCCACTGCCCCCTTGTTACCATTTTAAACATTTCCTCGTTATTATTCCAGCACAAACCCTTTATTCAAAGGAGATGAGCATCTTTATGGATGCAATGCTACAAAGCTCTGAAAAAGTGACTTTATAGACTGTGTGGTGAAGCACACAGATAAGTCGCAAGCATTGACAAGAACAACACCTCACAAAGCTACCAAGTTCCATCACAGTTACTAAAACAGGGATTGACAAGCACTTCACCTGTGTAATACTGACACATCACTAGCAAGGAAGTGTGTTCCTGCAATTTTGCTGGCATCTCACTTAAGGAAAGACGGGACAGGAAATTTTTTATCAAGTTAAACAACTGTCACGTCACTTCCTCCGCAAGCCTTTTCTTTGAGGTGCTCCAGGCGGGCACTTCAATAGGTTTGTTCTTATACAATCTATTTTTCTGACCATAAGCATCATCCTGACAGACTTGGACCTTGCATGCAACCAAAATGCCACGTTGGCAACTTCTGAGGCCACTTCAGTAGCTCCTAGTAAGCTCCTGAGGAAATAGACACCAGCCTTTTGTCTCTCTTTTCCCATATCCTCTGCTGCAACCACCTTATTTTTGTCAGGGAGTTCAGACATACTCAGAGATGCCTTTTCCAAGTAAACTTCTAAATGGGCAATGCTCTAATCTGCAGTTTAATCCTAGAAAGGAAGGTTATTATTCTCAGTAATTCAACTTTAAAAGTTTTGCCCTTGCCAAAGAACTGAATGGCAGATTCTTTCTTTCATGCCAAAGGCCAATTACAGCAAGGTTTTACTTATACAATGTAAGCCTCCTTTTTTTTTTTTTTACATGCTGGGAATATCATTTGTTTTGATAGTTTTGTATTATGCAGTTTTTCACGGCTGGAGATTTCAAACACTGTGATTGTCCTGCCAGGAATCACACAGGGGGCTTTCCTTTAGAAATTCAGCCTCTGTGATTGCCCTGCCAGGACTCATATAGCTCTGTCCTGATGTGGAATGCCCAATAATTTTACTGAGCTAAGAATTTAACTCATATGTTTACCTTGAGAGGAATATGGGAACACCAGCAGCAAACTATTTCACTCTGACTTGTCCAAGTTCCAGGATGTGATTTCACCTCATTTTGTAGGGTTGGTACCAATTAGCATGTATTGAGGGACCTCTTTCTGAATAGGAACAGAACAGCTCAGAGGGGACTCAGTTTAGTTTTCTAAGTCAGTTTTTATGTGAAATTCTCTTACAATCTCTCAAGCTGTAGCTCCCTTCTCAGAGCAGCCTGAATGAAGATCCTGTGATTGTGACTAAAACACATTTCTTCTGTTCCCCTGACTGTGGGTGCCACCCCATCCTGGGACGTAAGGAGCACATTCCAAACAAACTGGGGTGCAGAAAAGACTACCTAAAAGAGTACCCTCTTTTAGCAGCACATCAACAGGCTTTACCCTGCTCTCTCCTGCCAGTGCAGAGCAACATTTCACTAAAAAGCTGCAATTCACTACATCGAACAATGTAGAGTTGGATGAAGTGCCTTTGCCATGGGGGATGAAGAGAAGCAGAAACCAGGGAAATAGCAGATATTGTTGCAATGTACACCAGCTTCTGATTACTAGGGAAATGGAAACATTTTCCTGTATCCAAGCAGACAGACTGTTAGGAGATTTACTTTTCAATCCCTTGCATTTTGGGAGCAAGACAAACATCTCATGTGGACAGCTCCTGCCACCAAAAAGCAATTCAAAAGGTTTCATATATGCTTTCATTCTAGAAACTTACATTGTAAAAAGAGACTGCAATGACTCTGCCTGTATTCACACCATGGGATGCCTCTCTACCATCTGCTCTTTGAAGACAGAGTGCTGATTTGAGCCAGCTAGAGGGAGTTCCCACCTAGAAAAAAAGACATCTGCCCACCAGTTCGGGCCTTTTCACAGTCTGCTTCACACAGACTGGACACATCTGCTTTTTTTCTGATGCAGTGCATCCATGGGAGCAGAAAACCCTGAGACTTTCCATTTCAAATGCACTCACTAAGTCTGTATAGCAAAAAGCGTGCTTGGCAGCAAAACAGCAAACATTTATTCTGCAGGACAAAAATTACATCTGCTGCTGCAAGTTGCAGTTAAACAAAAGATCACATGTAAAAAATTTAATCACAACTCAAGTTAGACTTATCAGGAGGAATTCTTCTCACCTTTGGGTGACTTTCTTCTTGTTCTTTCACAACAAAAGCTCAAGCCACCACATCCCACAACGGTACACACTCAGCTTCCCTATATGACCCTGAGGAACTGAAGGGTTAGATTTCACATTTCAATTCAAATGTCCAAGGCAAACTTCTGAAATCAAACAAGCACCAGAGATACCTCAAGCTGGCTTCTTAGGCCCAGCCCAGCCCCTGGGTACTAGAAGGGTCAGCCATTGATGGCTCTTTTGGAAATCAGTCAACTGACAATTCAGGAGGATTTTCTTCCTGCTCCTCATTATCCCACCAGCAGCTGCCTCTGTTACCCACACAGATATTCACAGGGAGACTCATAGAGGATTGCAGCTACCAACACATTCATACAAAATTTTGTACAAAACACATACAAGTATATTGTTGACTTTATGATTTCTGAGGGGCTGGTTGATTTTTAGACATAGTACATACAACACCTCAACTGGCACAGAGACTCAAGCTACTTTGCCAGAGGCAGTTCCCCACTTCCTTATCTTCCTACAAAATTCAAAATTGTGAGCTTGGCTACCACTTCTACTATAAACATATCAACCTTATTCTTCATCTCCTGCATCTCCTTGCTTTTTTACATAGATCTTCCTGACAGACATCTGCTTGCTCTGCCTGAAGGCCTCCAAGTACTGCACTGCACAGCCAGCTGGGAGTGCAGAACCTCAGGAGGATTTTGTGTACGTGAGATAAAACATAGAAAGAAAGAGGATTTAAACCATCAAAATTTTTACAATCATTAAAGACACCATGATTTTCATACCTTTTACAGCATGAAAATACTGTAAAACTTTTTACAGCAACTGTTTTTCTTTATCCCAAAGATTTCTTCTTCCCTTCTCAGAAAAGGTTATAAATTATGAAACAGACTTAAAACCAAATCTCTGTCTACTTTCATAGCTGGTTCAAAGTAGCAACAAATTTTCTGACATGCAACCAGCAGCTCAGCATACATTTTCATTATTGACTACAGGTGTTTAGAAACCTTGCCTGTCATGGCAGTATCATCAATTTATTGATAGCATAAATGCACAACAGGACATTTCAATAGGGGATAAGATAATTAAAGATATTATTTATAGTCCTTTTAAATGCAGGATGAATTTTTGTTTCCCTTCCAACACACATGAACAAGTGATAACAGTCTCCTGTTTAACCAGCAGTATTTTCCAAATTCTTTCAGTAGTCGTCTCTTATGCAGGGTTTCTCATCTAGTAGGCTCATGCAGATCCTGCCATCCTCAAGAGTTTTCCAGTTCTGAGTGAGGTAATGTATTCTTTTATGCTGGTCTATATCAATAAAAACTTTTGCTTTCAAGACACACTTCAGTGTTTCCAGCACAGGAAGTTTAAGGTTTCCTGTAGAAATCTTTAAATATGGAACCTCAGAGAAAAACATTTTGGCTAAGAAGCTTCATATCTCTCACCTACATAATTTCATTTACATTTTATTCAAAAACCCCAATTAAATGCCATCCAGGTTACTTTGAGATATTGTACAATCCATTAGAAATTGGAAGCAGATAATGTAATCTTTAGTAGTGGTATGCATGTCATAAAATGCCTCCTAGCTGCTCTTCAACCCAGGGTCATTTTAGCCAGCAATGAAACAATCTCTGACAGACATCCAGAAATGCCACTTCAGTCCCAATTAATCAAGCCTTGCTCTGAAGCACAGTATGTCATTCAGAGGGGCACAGCCCCCAGAATGCCAGGAGGTGGAGAGGGAGAATCCTTCAGGGCAGCCGAAGGGGCTCCTGCTGGGTAACATCGGGGACCGATATCCCCCAGGGCTGCACCCGGTGCCACTGCCCCGCCTCAACCCTGGCCATGGCAACCTCCACAAGCACACAACCCACGGTGCTGCTGCTGCACACATTACAAGGTGATGTAACTCAGGTCAGGCTGCTCAAAGACCTTCCATTTCCAGATTATACGCCAGCAGGTCCAGGATGGGCCTGCTATTATCTCTAATAGAAGCGCGCATGCTGGCCTGCAGCACTGAACATGCACCTCTTTCAATTATTTGTCAAATTACAAGAACATAGCTCATCACTAAGCTTAATGATTGAAAGGGACAATTTGTGCTGCTTTTCATGTAGTATATTTCCCAGCATCATGCTGCCCAGCTTCTTCTATATAGATCTGAGTGGTAACCCTCTCCTACTTCACAGATGTACATTGCACTGCATATTCATTTCTGATCCCCAAGGGACTCTATATGTACAATTATGAGCACAGGTTTATTTAGACCCCAAACAAAATTAACCTTTACTGAAGTTCCCGCCATTCTTCATTGAAGACTTACATTTGAACTTCCCAGCTTTCAAGTTCCTCTCATCTGTGCTGTGTCTTAGATTTTATGGCAAACACCTTCAAGAGTTTTTGCACCTAAATCACCTTGCTCAACACTGGCTCCCCACACCTCCCAACATCTCTGAGCTATCACTAAACTACAGCAGGGAAGCAATGAAACAGCAAATAAACACACTCACTGTTGCAAATCTTACTTTGCAACAGACCCAAGCAACACAGGGTACATGGTGTGCCCTTAGGCCAAGAAGAAAAACTAGAAAAAATATACATAATTATTTCTAAGTTTATAGTCAATAAGATAATTAAGCAGCATAACAGCCAAACAACCCCATGAGTATATACTCTGCCAGAATTATCAGCAAGTATTAGGATTTTCAAATAATGCTATTTATCTCAAAAGGTCTTTATATCAGGATTAGCTCATCTCATGGAAAACACTGTATATATACTTTAGAAATTATAACTTTGGTATACTGCTGACATCTAATAATAAACAGAAGTACTTCAGTAATATTGTAAATGCATAAATGCCAGCACTTTTGAGAAAGAAGGTTAAAAACACACATAACCTTCTGTCTGAATCAGCTCTCTTATTTTCACAGGAAGTTTTCTTAACATTAGTCCTATGAGAAGTCAAATTCACTGCCTTCATAACACAGACAGAGCAAATCTCCTCTTTTTATCTGCCTGAAGGCACAAGAACTTTGCTAGGGGCATAAATTATGGGACAGCTGGGTTCTTTCATCGACCATCTTTCATCACAATGCCATCAGTTGAAAACTTCACGATTAGCCTTTTATGCTCCAACTCTTCTTCGGTTCCCTTCTTTTCACAAGGCAAAGTGCAAGACTTCTTTTAAACCTCATAATGGCTAAAGACTTTTTTCTGCTGCTATAATTGCAACCTCTTGCATATCTTCCAGTCTGTTCTTTATCCGTAAGAAGAAAAGAGGAGAGTATGTTTTACATATTCACTTGCTGAAGATCAACATTGCCACTTCAATCTCAGACCTGTCAGTCTTTTCTAAGGCATTGTTTCATTTAATGCTGTGTTGGGGGAAAAATTCATTGCTCATTTTCCTATCTGCTCCAGTGCCTAGGGCTCTTCCCTCAGTGCTGACATCACTATTTCTAGCATAGGGAGCTGTGCCCCAATTAACAGGAATTAACATAGGTCCAGATTAATTGCATTCAGGCTGGCAGTTTGTTCATCACCTTTATCAGAGCGACAGATGAGAGTGCAGAAATGCTCTGGCACTGAGAACATCATCTCCTTTGTCCTTGCTATACACCCTGGCCTAGTGCTCAGAAACCATGACAATGTGATAGCATTTAATGTGGTTTTCAATCCTGTTGGGTTGCCTGGTCTTTTTTGCCATAACACACACTATTGAGGTTTCTGCTGTTTCTCTTTTCTGCCTTTAGACCCTTACCCTACTCTATTTGGAATTCTCTGCAATTCACATTTTACAAAAAGAAAACTGTTTCCAGTGTACACTAATTTACTCTTCTGCTTAGTTAATAACAATGGTAACCACTAGTTCTTGCTCTAGCTGATTTGAGTAGGTGGTCCCAAAACACTGCCAGTGGGATCTAATTTCTTTCCATGCCTTAGGTAACTCAGGTAGTCTTCAATACAGACAGATTTGGTTCAATTTGCATAATCAGCCAACTAAAACAACCTCCATCATTTGAAAAGGCTTGTAATATGATATTAATGCTATTTTTTCACAGCAAGTAGCATCAGGCCCAGGGGACTGAAGGTTCTCTGACTTCTGAGATAAGGAGGCAAGAAGGATTTTTATTGCAAAATTCAAATGTCAGTATAAGCTTTCAGCAAGCTTCTAAACGTAGAATTTCTCTGCCTTAAACCTAAAGTTTTACAGCTCTCCAAAACTATTTTATTCTCTCCAGATACTGGCAAAACTTATGTCCCTGTTTAGTAGATTTTCTGGAACAATTAAGGTTTTGTAATTAAACTCACTGGGCCATGATTCCCATGTCCCCTTTTTCTTTCTTGCAAGTATATTTGTCCTTTTGAAACCTCACCTGTCCTCTATGAGTCCTCCAAATTAACTGAAAATGGATCCAATTAACCAGTTCACTGAGCACACCATGTTAAATTCATCTGTCTGCTGATTTGAATATGCTCAGATTCTCCAGAAATTTTTTAACAAGCATTGTCCTGATCTGTGACTTTCCCTTTTTTCCTGTCAGCTTTATCAGAGCTCCTGCTGTGCTCATTACTAAAGTGAACATTGAGGCAAAAATAACAGTTAAGCTCTGCAACCCTCAGAAGCTTCTCCCAGAGGACAAACTGGACATGCACTTTCATCAGCCCTAAAATTGATGCATTCATTCTGCACTAACCTCCACAAACAGTAGATGAGGAATAAACACAACTGTTTTGTACAACCCATCAGTTTGGGTTTAGTTAAATGACCAGCTTTCAAAGCCTGGTTTGCCACTGTAGTGACCCTTCAGTGAAATAGGAAGCATCTCATAAGGCTGCTACTGGTGAGCTGACACATAGGCCTGCTCACTCTATGAAGTCGTCAGATGGTTTCTTGGAGCTATTAATGTGATTAATTCTGGACCAGTGCTTACATATAGCTGAGATCTCTATCTTTTTCAGTTTCCTTTTTATGTACTATTTCCCATTTTATACCTTTTCTTAGTCCAAAGGACTGATGGACCATGATTATGCTTAGATGTAAAAAATACTATCAATTTACCAAAATGCTTCACTCTTGTGATGTTATCAGCTTTTTCTCACTTAAGAATGTCTTGCAAACTTATTTCAAAGATAAATATATCAGAATACAAGCACAGCCATAATCTCAGTAAAGCACTGTATATCAAAAGAATAGCACTATCCTGTCAAACAAGCAATCTCATCAAAATTCTGTCAAACCATTTTGATAAAGGAGAAAAAAGTACATGAAGTATATCAAAGTGTGAGTACATTTGTATTTCAAATGGCAGCACATGTCTTGAACAGTATAAACAGGAGTACTGCAGTAAGCAATATATCTGTTATGTTTAGAAAAAACCTACTCCTACTGCTTGCTAAAAGCTGGACATCACAGAAACCAAGAGCCCTGTGTCTGAAATTGCTTCTCCTGTAACAGAAAACTTTTGCCACTAGCTTATGGAGAATTCAAATATATTTACACTCATGTAATCACAAATAGATAGTCCAAAACTGATGGCTATTAAATGAACAAGATACTGCTGCAGTAAATGGAGGAACAACTAAATGTCATAAGCACCAGCAAAGTATTTGAGCCATACAACCCTTACTCTGAAAAGCTTAATCCTTGCAGACAAGTGAACAGGAATAGAAATGCTAACGAAAAAAAGTTGCATGAAATACTGACAAAATATTGGCTTGAGTAGTTTCAGAAATGTCTGGGAAACCATATAAATTGTACTTCTCTAACAGTTTTTTCCTTTCAGAATACCTACAGTGCACTACCATCTTTTTCCCCTATTTTTGGTAGTCACAGCTACATGGAAAGCAACAGCTAAAGATCACTAAACTAACCAAAGGTAAACTCTCATATTTGAATTTAGAAACTAAGAAGACAAGGTTTCCCCACATTGTTCCTCTAGAGCACATGCTTCAGCACAAACTACTGGTTTTGTAGCTGTTCACCTCATGACACAATAGTTGCATCTACTCTGTTTGCATTTCAGTGCTACAACGTTGAGATTGGTCTCCTTGGAAGAAATCCTAGCAACAGGAAACCCCTACCAACTGTAGTAGAGTTTATTTCTTGTTGTACAGAAGTGTCAACTTCTCTATAATGCCAGATTCCATTTTCATGCAACACATTTTTCCAGCTTTGCAATTTATTAACAAGTAAGTACTCGAATTCCCATTTCTCCAACTAACAGCCAAGTTAGAGAACACAGATACATTTCATTAATATGGCACCATATTTAATAAAAAAATATTTTCACATCAATATTTATTCTTACTCTGCATGGAAGTCCTTATATCTTTTCTAGCCCAGGATTATATTAAATTTGGAGGTGCAGAGGGAGGAAGGAGGTATGTTATGGTGTTCAACGAAAAATAATAAATATCTATGAAATTAATCCCCTACTTTATATGCATATTTAGAAACAACTGTTTAAAACTCTAGTTAGATTGTCATTACTCTTAATGGCCTTTGCTTATGCTTATTATCTCCTGCATATTAGCCCCCACAGTTTGTCATTATCAATACACCATTTTGCTATATTAATAAGGGACGCGAAATTCCCCTTCCTCATAACACAGAGCTCTATTTTCCCCTTCGTGTATCAGTTAACTAAACACTCTGTAAACCAGCTGCTAATCTCCTGTGACAGCGTGGCAGTGTCCCACGAGCTGGGTAGGTGTGCATGCAGTATGGCTAATTACACCACAGCGCTAGTGTGATGGAGGGACAGCAAGCAGACTTCAGGGGCTGAGCCCCTCTGAGGCTGATGTGCTGTGATTCCTGAAGCCCTGCTGAGCACCAAGTACACAGGGCATTAGGCAATCTCCTCGGCCATACAGACACTTATGTGAATTCATGATGGGGAAATTGTGATTGCTGCAGTCAGAGCTGCAGCAGTCACACACAGAAATTGCAGACAGCTACAGTGATTTGCATATTGTCAGAGATCATCTTTCTAAACTCTCTGGATAGCTTTCCTAGGTCAAGAGTTTCATTACAAAGGACAACTGTGCCAGCCCTCAGTGGCACTGCCTCTGAATGAGCATAGATAAATGCTCTCGGGAAAAGGGCGAGTCGTTTATAATCTCCCATTATTCATGGATGCTTTACCAGCTGGCAGAAATGGATTAACATGTATGCACTGCAAACCCAGATCTTTAGTATGCACTGAGGTGAAAACAAAGGAATCAGCCATGGATTTCTGACTCCCCGCATCTAAAAGTTAAATATATTAAATAGCAGCTGTGCTAACATAGTGAGAGCAGTCACAGCTTCCCTCACTGCACATGATCATGACCAGTCCTTCAGATGCAATAACTGAGAGGTTTAATCATTAAGAGCAATGGCTAACAAAGGGCTTTAGGTTGTGGCTTGGTTTATCTGTACAACAGATAAAGGTTAAAGCACATGGGAGAAGTAACAAGTAGATCTCTGTATTTTCATACTAAAATCTATTGTTAGAAATGACAGCCACTCTCTACCAGCCCTGACACAGGCCCTGAAACACTGGAAGGAGAGCTACATTTCTTCTTAAACTCTGCCTTGGGCTCAGTGGAGGGAAAAAAAAAAATCCATCACATCACATCTAAACATGCCATTACAGAAAATCAATATTCAAATCCCCATAGGACAGATTCAGACTCAACACAGTTCAGTCATATCCAGGGTGGGGGGGACTCTAATTACTGGGGAAAAATCTAACCAAAAAAGACACAGATTTGATAGAGCAGATCTTTTTGCAACACTTGACAGAAAAAAAACTTACAGCAAAGTAATCAATCTTTACATGGTACATAAATTAGACTGTTTTCAAGAAAGAATACAGTAAGCTTTATTCTTCAATTATGTTCTTTGACAAGGCCAATCTCCAAGAGACATTTAGGCATGGATCTCTGGTAGAAAGACATCATACTGTAGGGGAAGTAAATTAATTAGGATTTCATTGCTAAATTGCTAATTGACACAGGATAAGAATGGGAGTTGTAATATACTTGACCATAAAGCAGTCTTGCAAAACAACCTCAGAATGTTTTTAATTACTAGTTAATTTAGAATAGGGTTTTAAAAATTTACAATAAAGGAAACTACTACTTTATGCTATTCACATATGAGAGCCTGACCACTAACCCACAGAAAATGGAACTACACCAAAAATCACAGCATAAACAAAGATAATGTCAGGCGCTCACAAAATTGTAAGTAGACCCCAAAATAACAATTACATTAGCTTCAAACTCCTGAGATTTTTCACCCTGCCCAACTTGGGATATTTTTCATGGTGTGATAACACAGAGGGACTTTGAGGTTGAGTTTTTAAGTTTTCACTATGAGAAATACTGTTGATGAAAGAAGCCTCAGATCCCCAGCCTTCACCATTAGTTTTTTGCATTGCCCTCATGGGACAAGACTCTGGCCTTGCAGTTACATTAGAGCTCCTGTAAGGATGATCAAATTTGCATCCCCAGTGGCCATTTCACTGGCTTCTGTTTTGACACTTTCAAAGAGCTGATCAGGCAGAGGACTGCCAAGTGCCATTAACCCTGCTGGGCTTCATCAGCAGTCACATAGTGCTGTGAGCACTTACCCAGCACAGCCCCAGGCATTGCTCCTGCAGTTGGTCACAGCTCTGCCATGAGCTACAGTGACAGCAGAGTCCTGCTCCCACCTCCCAGCTTCTCAGCAGAATCCTTCTTTCCACAGGCAAAATGCAGACATTCATGCTCAGCAGCCTTCATCCCTATCTGAGGCCCTCCAGAGGTACCTCAGCAAGGCCAAAGCTTCAACTCTCTGCAGTCCATGGATCTGCTGAGGACCACAATCTCCTAGCCCCCAGGAGTCTCCACTTAGGCTCCAGCACTGGCAAGGTCATTTCAATCCTTTTTCAAAGGCAGTCTTGTTGAAGCTGAATGCAGGGAAATGAGGAACAACAGGGCACTTGTTATCACTGACACCTGTTTTACCTAATGCTCAACCAGCCTCAGCTGACAGAAACACCTGGAGAAGGCAGGTTGACTTGCCACTGAGCCCCCTTGCTAACAGCACTTCAACATAAATGCAATAAAACAAGCCAATGAATGCAGAAAATTCCTAAAATGATACACGGACCACCTACTTTGTCCTAATTTGCTATATATCATCATCATCATCATCTATGGAAAAAATAAGCACTGAGTATGTGCATGGAAGATTGAAGCACAACAGGGAGCACTGAGCAGCGGAGGGAATGAAAACACTTTCATCTCATGTCAAAGATTTTTTTAACAAAACAGAATATGAAGATCAGTATTCCACAGCTCATAAGAGTCCCCTTAGCAAAATCTTCATAAATAATAGCATTAACATAATTGCAAACTATTGACAAGAAGAAATTAAGGATTGATCTGGAATGGATAAGGAAGTGCTTCTAATATTCACAGTCTGTAATTCCATCAGGCCACGCTCCCTAAAATATTAATTGGAACATATGATATAAAGGACAAAAGAATACTTTCCACATCATATTCTCTGTGGTTTTAAATTAATCTGGCAGTGGTGCCCAGAGCTTCCCAGCCTTCACCGATAAAAAGAAAAATAAAGGAAGAGGACTTAAATTTGCCTTTGTTCAATTTCATCTCCTAGTATCAGCCTTTCCATATCTATGAGTTATCAAGAAGACAGAGCCAAGACTCCTTCCAGAGATGTATTGCAGGAGGATGGCAGGCCAAGGACATAGAGTGAAAGAAAAAATGGCCAAAGTACAGATAAGGCTGTGTACTCTGCATCCTTGGAGACAGCTGAACACCCTGGTCTGACTCAGCCTTGAGTGGGCTGAAGGGGACTGGAGACCTTCCTCAGTTTCCTCCCCACGCAAATTATCCTATGGTCTCATTACATCTTTTTCCATTTATGGACAGTCTGAAGAAATTCTGTCTACATTCTTTTCTCTTGCATTTGTTAAGTATCCTGTAGGCAGTGGCAGGGTAGTGACAGGGAGAGAGATCTGCATAAATTGGCAAAATTCAGATGGGAGAACCCATCTGAATGACCCATTCCATTTGTCCACCAGCCTGGTTTCTAGTTTCCCCACAGACAGCTTTGCAGCAAGGCTGACTGCTCATCCTGATAGTCCTCTGTGGCTGAAATGAGTTCTTGTCAGGAATGAATAAGACATGTTCACTGTTCCCAACTCTCACAGCATATTTGAAGCCTGAGCCCCTAAAGGCACTGGACATTCTTAATGTCTATTCTTTTTTTCCACAGAGCACATATGTAAGCCCACAAAGCTCTAACTTGTTCCAGATATAAAATATCAGCTCAGACCCCTTAATACACATTCAGCATACACTGGATTCATTTGGCATCTTAGGACTTTGGTACCTGGCTCATAAATACCTAGAGTTTGCAGTAATGACATTTGCCATACATTTTGGGCTAGGAGACCCACCTAGCATAATATTTACAGGTAGAAATGTGAAGGGGAACAGACAGAAGGGAAAGAAACCCAGGAAATAAGAACTATGCTTAACTACAGATAGACAAGGGAGGTATAATTCATATGCAAAATGTAACATTATAGCAACTTAATTTGGCTTTGAGTTTATAAGGTAATAAACAAGTCCTAAAAAACTCTTCCGAGAAGCGTCACCACTCCCTTGGGGTGAGGTCCTGCCATTTATTTGCCACAGGACTTTATTGTGTCATAAAGCAAAAGCCCAGTGAAGCACAAGCAAAGTATTTCTTGCTCTGTAAAACAGTAATATCACACACAGTTATTTACTGCATGGTAGCCCCATTATTTTTTGTGTCCTCCCAATGTTAGATGTTGGCATTTGAGGAAAAGAGCGTTGCTGTCCCAATTAAAGAGAAACTGTCCCTTTTCCTTTACAAAAAAGAATTATCCATTAGGAGCCTCTGACTGCTGCAGAATTTTAACATTTGGCCACCCCATTTAGGTGCTTCCTGAGTGGGGAACAGAGAAGAAAACATTGCCAGTTTTCAAACTTTGATATTATTAGAAAACAAGCACATTTAATACAATAGATTAATTCAACAGCATGATCAAGTTCAGGAACTGAAGTGCTCTATCTGGGTAGAGAAACCATTTATTAAGTCAAATCACAGTCTCAGGCAAAGATACTAGGTTATGAAAATTACATAATCAGAACAAAATTTAATTGACTGACTATAGGGCAGGACATGCTTGGCACACAAGCCAAGGATTTGGGGTTTTTTACAAGAGCACCACTGGGTTCATATTTTTATTAGTGTATTAGTACTGGTGTATTAATAAACGCTTTTTATATTCTAGAATCCATAACATGGGATCCATCAGCATTGGCAGATAAGAGGGCTGTCTTTTAGCTTTAATAATGAACATTTTCCCAAGTAAGGAACTACGATTTTAGTTCCACCTTCCTTTCATGCTGTGCTTGTGTGTATGCACACCTTAGAGGGAGGGACAGATAACTGTTCTGTCAACATGCAGTACAAGTTTTCATTTCAAGATAATCTCAGATTTTGGAGGCCATACTATGGAAATAATCAATGTGAAAATAAAGCAGAAACACAGCAAATAAAGGAAATCTGAAGGAGGAATGACTGAAAGAACACAGATGATAAAGAGTGTGTCAAAGGAACAAACATCATCACTAGGGAAACCTATGTTCCAGGCAACAGGCCTTGCAGGAGTCATGAATGACATTTCTGTTCCAAAATAGTTCAACTGCTGGACCTTTGTTCCCATAACAACAGCAATTCACTTCCCTAAATTCTATGGGCTTGGCACTGTGATGAGAAATATTCTATTCTTTCATTAAAATACTGGGTGAAGCACAGTAAGATACTAAAAACCATCCAATCAATTTACTGTACTTCAGAAATAGCCACTTTCATTTTTCTTCGAGAAATAAAGAGCCTGTCTTGATCAATACCAGTGAATTCTCCTTGGTGCTATTATAAATTCACACAAATCTGTGTAACATGGACTATAGAAGTTCATTCTTACTAATAGACTCTGGACAGGAGATACTAACAAATAAAAGAAAGAAGGCAGTGTTGTTATCCCCATTTCACAGACAGAAAGCTTCTCCTGAGAGAAGAGTTTCCAAGTTTTCAGTTGTGAGCCCTGAGTTTTTATCTCCCCTGAAAAGTTTGCATTTGGCTTGAGCATTGCAGCTTCCACAGCCATCCTAAATACAGAATATTAATTTTGAAACTCCAGCTTAACATCTGGTCCTAGCTATACAAATCTTTTCCCTTGCAGTATCCCTGTGCCAGCAGTCTCTCAATAATTTATTCCTTTAGCTCATGTCCCATCAACAAAGCCTCTGGTATATTAACTGAGAAACGGTACACCTTTATTCAATAGGTACATAAATAAACTTTTCATGTGCAGCCATAGCAAAAAGTACATACCCTGTGCTTTATGAGCACAGAACAACTGTAAAATAAAATGGAGAAAATCTTAGTCTTATTGATGCCAGTGCCAAAAGTTCTTACTGACTTCAATATGGCCAGGATTTGATCTAGGTTCTCAAATTTTCACAGGAGAATGCTTGCAGATGAGGGCTTCCAGGCTGTGTTCCCTAACCCACAGAGCCAGGTCTGTGGAGAGGACATGAAGGGAATGTTCTTATTTTGAAAAACTGCTTGAAATTCTTCCACTTTCCTTTTGTGTTCTTCTTTCAGAAAAAGAGTGAATGACCTTCCTGTCTATACAATGCCATTTACCTTCCTGGGCAGCAAATGCCAGCAAGTCTAAAGGAGCAACTTGTCTCAAGAAAGCACAGATTTCACGACTCTTCACAAATGAGATTTTTGCTCAGCAAGTTTTGAGAATAAATAGATCTGTATCTATGTTTCTCTAGTTTTTCCCCAAAAACACTACAAGTTATCAGATTAACCTTTACTTGTGTCAGCAATTTGCATTTTAAGGAGTCAGGGTGTTCTGTGTTTTTGCACTTTGGTACTCAGGACTAGAGAGGGAAGGAGAGAAAGGGACAGAATTAAAAATAAAATCATTCTAGATTTTAACAAGACCTAAAAAATGTGAGAATAACTTTTGTCTGCAAACATGGATTTTGAAATAACATTTCATTATAGTAAGTCAAAACAGTTGGAGTAGTTATAATGGCAGGTAAATGGGACCAGATCAGATTCCTCCCCCTTTTCCTCCCAGCAGTTGCTTATGAACATGAGGAAAGAATTAGGCAAAGAGACTTTCCTGTATGAGGCTGCGGAGAGTATTAAAAAATCTTAATCTAAAAAGAGAAAATGCAGAGTAACCTGCTTCTTGAGGTAGCAAGTATGGAATGATTCACACAGAGGATGATTAAGTTCTCACAGAAATACAACACTCAAAAGGACCTCTAGAGTTTCTGAGCCTTTTTTCCTACCATTGTAGATCTTCTACTCGTGAATTTATTAAGATCCATCACAAAGTGTTTTCTATTTTTGCTCCACCACACAGTAGGAAACTCACCATTCGGAAGGTTTGGAATCATTCTCTCTTTCTTCTAGCACCAACAGGGTCTTTGAGGTTAAACCAGGGCAGAGGGAGAACTGTAATATCTGCTAATGTAGTAATGAATTGTTACCACACCACCTCACAGCTTGCATTTTCTGGGCAAGCCAAGATCTTGCAGCTCCTGTTTATAAAACTATACTCCACTTCTCCACCCCTTTCAAGATCTGTCCGTACAGTTGGATATGGATGGCCAGCTCCCCAGGAATATAAAAACATCACTGGTGCCTAAAATCTATTGCAAATCTGGTGCAAACCTATTGCAGCTCCTCCTGAGCTGAGTATACCAGAAATGTGTCCCGGCCTCCCTATTAGGACCAGATTGTTGTCTCATAAAACAAAAAGATGAGTGAGAAGACAGAAAATCCAGCCCTGAATTTGAACACTGTAAAGAAGCTCACAATACTTGATAGTACATTTTAACATTTGTATTATGAAAGATTCAAGTGATGCCTCCCAACATCACTGCACTTTTACTAAGAGTTAGTCATAGAAATCTTTGGTAAAACAAACACATTTACTGGTGTCGAGGCAGATAGACACTGAGCTAGATCATGCACAAAAAAACAAATTCCACATCACAGTTGTAACCAACAAGGAAGGAAAAAAGTCACTTGGAGTCTTGATAACAGTGCATAAATAAGTAGGACACACTACAAAAGCAAAGCACATTTTCATGACTAAAATCTCTTGCAAGACTGATTTGTGTAGTTATGGCAGTAGAAGTACATAAGCAAGGCTAATGCAGAACAGAGGTTGCGTCTTCTTTAGACAACTAATACAGTGAAAATTAATAAACCATCAGGTGCCCTTTTTGGGGTCTGAAAACACAATTTACTAAGTAAATAAAAGCCATAAACTTTTATAAGTGGGAAAAAATATGTAAAGACAATCAGACCTACCAATCTTGGTACTACCTCTTCAAAAGTGCAAGTAATATCAGAAAGCAAATTCCAAACAAGCATCTGTTTGCTATGCAATCTTCTGTAAAGGTTTTCCTCAACAGATCCATGGTGACCATGGAATTCAAAAAGAAATATAGGGACCTGGCAGGCAGCCAAATTTATTTTGTTTCTGGGACAAGGGAAAAAAAGAATAGAAAACAAACACCCTTAGATTTGGACTAGATATAACGAAGTATTATAATCTTATTGCAGGGGTTCCATACTGTTGTCTCCTTATCACAAAAGTTCCATGCCTTCCTTGGTGCTTCTCATGAGCAGCTCCTCAGAGCACTGACTCTTTCTTCACAAAGCAGCCAACTGACTCCAGTCCCTTCTCACCCGGCCACCCCACTCTTTTGTAGCACTCTTCTTCTCATTGGTCACAGCTGTGGCCTGCTAAAGTCAGGCCTGTTCCTAATCTTTGATAATTGGCCCAGCTACAACTCCTTAGGGGTAAGATTGCTCTCTACACTATCTATATTTCTTATACTCTATCCCCATATGAAGAAGTTTTTACGATGATACTGGTGAAACACTGGAACAAGTTGCCCAGAGAAGTCATGGATGCCCCATCCTTGACAAGTTTTCAGAGGCTGGATGGGACTCTGAGCCACCTCACCTACTCTAAGATGTCCCTGCTCATTGCAGGAGAAGTTGGGATATGTAACTTTAAAGGTTCCGTCCAAATCAAAATATTCTGTGAATTTCTCTCTTTTTTTCATCTCAACACCAGTAGGGAAAGGCTCTGGGCTTGGTCTCGATTGTACCTGACGCTGCAGGAGGCAAAGCACAAAATATTTTTTCATGTTATTGTATGAGCTCTGCAGCAGCAAGAGGGAGAAGGGATCTTGCAGGAGGCAGCTGGTATCTTAAGATTACTTTAACCACACTGTACTGCTTTCTATTCCTGGAAGGCTTTTCCCACCACTACAAGACAAGTTTCACCATCTCTAGCTCAGGATTTGACTTCAGGTGATAGATTATATTTCTGCCATATTTAAATATATATGTTAACTTTGTACATTTCTCCTTTGCTTGTCTATATGCCTTAACAAACTGCACTTTCTTAGAGAAAAGTACTACATATTAAATCCTAACTTCATAGCTCTATTGCAGACACATTTAGTGAGATCAAGATTCCTATATTCCTGTACATTCCTCTCTATATTCAGAACAATTATCATTTGAACAATGTCCACAGACATACTTTTTTACTTTTCATTGTATTGAAATTTGGCACCTGATTGTGACACCTGAGATCTGTTCAAACTTTTGGTATTATTTTAACCTGAATAAACAACTACCTTAATAGTGCTGGCATCAAAAGCATATTCATCCCATTATACTACACACAGATATAATACAAGCACATCACAAACTACCCTGGGAGAGAAAGAAACAAAGCAGAATAAAACATGGCTGAGTTGATGGATGGATTTTGGACTGGAGTGTGTATCAGTGATAAGAATTATGATTTTACTGCTGTATAAATATTGCAATATGCACTATCAATTAACAATTTCCAATATTTTCTCAGAGAGCTGATAAAAATTATTAAGCTTCAGGCTCATTTCAGCAATGTTTAAATGAAGGTGGAAACCTAGAGCATGAATCAATCTACTGGCATAGTCACCTAGGATTTAGGAATATAACTCAAGTAATTTTTTTCTTATCTTACAGAGACCACTGTAGAAGGTATTTCAATTTATTGTGGATAACAATCTATCAAAATAAACCTGCTCAGGACATACTCTGAATACAAATGAGGCAGCAAGAAAATATAAGGGAAACATGAATTTTTAATTAACCTGTGATGGCTCACAGACTTTGAAGCTCTCAGTCCAAAAACAAAGATCTTCTAAAGTTTTTATTCAGTTTTTGTGTTTCTATAACATAAAATGTAAGACCTATTAAAACACACCATATGCTGTTTGTAGATTAGGAAAGCAGAGAGATGAAACTGTACTGGTATTGTGGAGAGCAACAAATTCCTGGATCAATAACACCAGTTTGGACCAGGTATTGCATCCCTCAAGTCACCAGTCAAGGTACAACTCCAGCTGCCTCTCTACACATCAGGTTTAAATATACCACTCTGAACATAGTATCCTGTCATGAAGCAGCTTGGTTTGTGGCCACAGGAAGTGCTTTACTTTCAGATCCACAATTCATCTGCTAAAGTGAGACCACCAGCTCTCATAACCTAGAGTGGCAGAGACAGCCTTTCCATATTGCAGCCATCAGTCTTCACATGCAAAATGCTGAAGCCTACAACCAGAGGTCAAGGAAATCAAGAATTTCTCAGTGTCTGTGCTCTGATGAAAGATTCCTGTGAGCCAACCAAATGGATTTATAAAAGCAGGACAGCAGGACAGGGGCTTAAGGTGCAAGCAGAAGGCACAAGAAAGATTGCCAGAAAGTAACTCCCTGCAGAGGGGTACCCTATAGAGCCTTAGAACTACAGGTACAGCCATCATGAATGCACTGCCTCTGTTCTTTATTTCCAAACAGAAACACCTTGGGAAGAGCGCTGAGATCATTTTCCTTCTGGAGGCTTGGCTGCCTGGGCTCAGGGCCAGCCTGGAGACTGCCCCTTCCTCCTGCTGCCTCTGGAGGGGCTCCAGGGAGTGCTGCAGGAAGATGTCATTCCTTCAGGAGCTGGTTTAATTGTGCCTGCCGTGGGCACCATGGGGCCAGACAGGGATCCTGAGCTGTAGCTCAGTGAAAATAACAGTGTTATGCTAGTGTAATAACAACCCTTGGAAGAAAACCTAATTTTTCAGAAGACTTGGTCTGAGGCCACAACCTTCACATCCATGCTGGGCCTGAGCCCAGCAGCACTGCCAGGCAGGTGTCCTGAATCCCTGACTGCCCTGCTCCTGCCGGGACCAGGGTACAGTGATGACTTGGCTGCCCAGCCTGGCCCTGACACAGCCCCCAGAGCATCTGGTGCCCCAGCACCCAATGCAGGGAGATACCAACCCTACAGGATCCTGACACTGAGTATTTTGCAAAGACTGGCAGAGAAAGCTCTTCAGAAAACACCAGGTATTTTGCTCTTTTTGTGTGCATTAGCAGCAGTAATCCCCTGAAGAATGAAAGGCTTTTAAACAGTAAATTAATTAGCTGGTAAATAGATGGTTACAAACTATTATTTCTCACTGAAATTAATGTAGCAGTAGTATTTTGATAAATTCTAAGAGGAAAAACATGGAAGCTTCTTCATGGTATTAAATATAAGGAAAATTAAAGGTCTGGCATTTTTATGGGGCTCTAATTAATGAGAATCTAAAGTGGAATTCTCATACAAATACAGCACGTATTGTGTGAAAACCCTATTAATAACAGAGAAGCTAATTATGATAAGTGCTATTACACTGAGTACTAAATGAATTAGCAATAATGAGGCACTCCTAATACTATCATCACATTTGTGCATACATTTTAATGGATAGGTTTCACCCTGATTAGAGGTGATAAGTTATTAGCAGCAAACAAAATTATCTCTTCCATTTATCACTTTTTCTTTGCTCTGTATTCAGAAATCAAAGCTCATTTCTGAGAAGGAAGTGTTGCTCATGAATATCCAATGTTTTTCCAGCCTTTATCAAACTGTTCTCACAATGGTTCATCAAAAGAAACTTCAATCATATGGCACTATTTCTAGTCCTAAACATTCTAACCAGGGAAAGTCAACTTCTTTGAGCTTCTTTACTAGGGTGCCAGGTATCTGGAGCCTTCCTGTAAGTCACTGGGCAAAAGATAAACACATTGCCATCACTTAGGAACCTGCATTGGGAAAAGTAAACCCAAACTTCCTGGAAAACTTGAAAGATGAAAGGGTCAGCTTCAGACACAGTGATGAGCAAGCAAGTCCCAGATTAAGAAGTCACCACAGCAGTCAGAACAGACCGTGGCTGGACCTGAACGCTTCAGTCTCCAGTCCCCAGGCAGAAGTGGGTACACACATAATGCAGGCTCTGAGCACAGCAAACCCAACACTGCCAGGGCATTTCTAGTACAGAACATGTCCTCTTTT